>NW_010269816.1:0-5244 GCF_000690775.1 Eurypyga helias
CATTCTGTGATTCCATGATTCACAAACTAACCGAAATCTTTTTTAAGAATAAGGAGGAAATATGTTTCTGTCCTGGGAAACTGTGTTAAGACCTTACTGTGTGATGATTGGAAAGTATTTTCTAATCTCTAGCTTTAATTCAGTCACAGCCAGTTTCTGCCCATTGTTCTTCTGCTAGCATCATCTTTTAGTTTAAATATCCCTTTTCTATCCCTGTGGAGAATATAATGATAAAAAACCAGCAAGATAAAAAAGCAAAACTTTCCTCTGGTTTTGGGAGGGCATAATGAAAATCAACATTGGTGGTCTTTAATCTCTACTGTGAGGGGAGAAATATCCTGAAAACCCTGTTATGAAACTGTAGTTTAGAAAGGAAATTAATATTGGAGTGACTGGACACTAAGATGATTTAATATCTCACTTTGCTGGGGTAGTTGCTTGCTGGATGTGGTTATTCTTCCTTCGGAATAAGGTTCTCAATTGTTGTAAAGATGCACTGCCCTACTAGAGTTGTAGGCAGAGATATTCTGACCAAATATTTTGCTATACCTGACATCAACACCATCCAAATTTAGAAGAAGAAAAATAATTTTTGCTTTTAATGTACAAACTTAAAAGATCTAAACATTTATAACTCAGAGAAGAATTCAGTTAAATACATGAAACATTAAGTTCTAACAGTGACACTCAAAAGCTGATTAAGAGGTTTCACATCAGCCAGCAAAAATGCTCATGAGGTTATGGAGAGGCTCAAATTAGGCAGTGTTGATTAGGTGAAGCATGGGCGTGGTAGGAGGCTAGCATCCTCAGGGAATAGTCACCTCTACGAATGCACCTGCATGAGCAGTTTAGTGCACAGATAGGTTCCTTTCAGCTCTGCAGTCTTGTCTCTGTACTTGATGCGCTGTGCAGCCCATGTCCTTGCACCCTTAATCTACAGATAAGGTTTTTCATGATTTCTCATTAGACCAAATCCTGGCCAGTATATGCAGAGATTAGTAGAGAGAGATAATGTTTCTAGAAGGTTATCAAGAGCTTGGGTCAAACAAACTTGGATTAATGAGGTCCTTCTGTACAAATCCTCCAAACAAGGCAATTAGACTGAAAAATTTCTCAACTAAAACTCATTAGCCTGCCCAGTCTGCACTGTCAAGCAGCTGAGCCATGAACTCGCTGCTGTAAATCTATGTATAGCTGGTGGGGGGAAGGAGGACTTAGGGAGGAATGCTTTGTCTTTTGTTTCAAAATTGCCTCATGAGTTTTTAACTAATTGCACCATGTTATCTGTAATTTTAGGCTGTGTAGCCTAAATTTGTTTTTCATTGGAGAAGGAAAACAGGCTCATGACAATGATCTGTGGTGCTGAACTAAGTTTTTTAATAAATTATTAAAAATATCCACATTCTTTTTATATATATATTTATATGTCAAAGTAGAGGATTTGAAGTTAACAATTAATCATATTATTATAGCATAGGGTTCATATATATATACTTATAAGTATATATTATATGTTATACCCAAGTCATTTGGGGTCTTTTTGTCTACCTTGTTATTAGAAACTGCTTGACCTCATAGTCTATGCAGTCAACACCGGTGCTAAAAAAATCTCAGTGTTATAAATCTTTTCTTAGTGTCTAACCTAAGTTTCCCTTCTCCACATTTAAGTCCATTGCTTCTTCCTTTTTCACTTTGGACATGGGAGAGATTTTTTAAGAAACATGGAATGCCCTTTACTTTTTCAGCCCTGGAGTCTCAGTTATGTTTCAGCTTTCTTTTGTGTAGCTTTCTTACGGCCTGTAATTATTACTTTGGCTGTCACTTTGAAATCTCTTCACTACCAGGTACTTGGAATGTGGATATAACGCACCATCTCCTTGGTGCTCTCTGCTTTAGAGCAGAAGGAGTTCATTGGACGGTCTAAAGCTCTGCTGCTTCTGCCACTCGGCAATATCATCACGAAGGGGCATGGTGATGTTGGTGCATGGTCAGCTTGCTCCCCATTCAGTCTTTGTGCAGATGATTGTTCCTGCCTGTCTATGTCCATTTGCACCAATACTATATTCCTACCTTTTTGATATTTAAGAGCTTGCTTATGAGGCACTGTCAGAGAAGATTTGATTACACGTTAAAGGCCTGATTCAGAGTTTGGATACGCATATCTATAGCTCCTAATCCATCCTCAGCCCTTTTATCCTGTCACCAGAGGAGGTTTGATTGATTTGATGTTAGCTGGAAGGGTTTTTATCAAGCACATTCTTTTTCGTATTACTCCTCAGTTTTTCTTCCATATCTTTATAAATAGTTCATTTGGCCATTTTTTCAGATATTGTAGCATAGTATACAGCATCATCTGGATCTTCCTTATTCTCTTTAAAGACTGTCATAATTTTCACCTCTGCAACCTTATGCTCCACAAGTTCTCTGAGATCACTTCAGCCAAATTCTTAAGCTTTCTAGTATCAACTTTATCAGCTTAATTCTTTACATTCTTACAGCTTTTCCCTTTCTCTAACAAATTTGGTGGGTTTAGTTCTGTTAACTCTGTTTATTACTTTTAGTGAAGAACAAAAGAAAGAAGTTCTGACGTTTCCCAGTTATTTCTCATGACCTGTCACTTCTCAGCTCATTTTGCTGTACATTTCCTTCTCACATAATTAGCAGAGTCAGACTTTGCTTGGTTTGTTCCCTATCCTAACATGCAGAGAGAACAAACTGTGCCTCCTCAAGTTTCTTGACTAAGAACAGGCCACAAATCAGTAGTTCTGGGACAATTAAAAATCTCAGGGTGAAAATTTTTTTATCTATCGATATGAATTTCATTGTTGTCACATCAAGAAACATTGCTATGTAACACTAACCAACATTGTTGCAAAGAAAAAATGCTTTCTTCTATGCCATTTTTGATAATAAGGATTTTTGAAATTCTATCTTGTGAAAGCTAAACAAATAAATTTTCAAAATGAGAAAGACTACCATCATTATTAAAGCAAGGACTCCTAAAGATTGCTGTTCTTCATGGTGGAACTGACGAAACCTACCATTTGTGTAAAAGATTAGAGGGAAAAAAGATAGCTAATAAATCTACCCAATGACAGACACTTAAGAAGAAAAAACTAAACAAATTAATAAGCAAAAAAAACCTAAACCCATAAAGTTGCAGTAGAGTATGTGTGCTGAAAACTCATTCACACAAATGTATGCAGTAAAAACATCTGGAATTACAAAAATATGGTGTAGAGTGTGAAAGCAGCATGATGGTAAATAGCTGCCGAGAACCCTCTTGGCCCACAAACAAGTGTACAATCACTGACCTCTTTATGTAGTGCCTGGTCAAGGGACCTTGTGAACTTCACAACATGATCTCAAACCACCATTAAAACCGACAAGTTAACTGTTGTGGGAAACCCATTCTGCATGGCAATGGCCATAATACAATGCAGAATGAGCAAATAGTAGCTTTTTATATGATATAATAGTGCATAAGAGCAAAGTACTTCTAATGCTTTCCTTCCTCTTTCATTTTCTGGAGGACAAATTTCTCCCTGGCAAAATTTTCTTATTGCCTCACAGTTACAGTTTTTCCTTGGAAGTTCTGCATGGTTTTGTTGTTATTATTAGATTTAAGTGGAAAACCAAACCAAAATCTCACTTCCAAAGAGATGTGAGATCAGGGAAAAGTCACATTCATGCTTCACAGGTCAGACCCATCTATAAATTCATAATCAATACCATACTTCCTTCATTTCTCATCTTTCTTGTTTTTTGGATATTAGTGTTTATCTTGTCTCCTTTTTTCAACATTGTCTTCCATTAAGACTGCTCTAGTGCATCTTAAGATTGATTCCATAACGAGAGCTGAAGCAAGAATTTAAATCCATTTCTGAATTTTTCATATTGCATATGTATTAATTTTATTTCATCTGCTACAAAACTTAGACCTAGCAGAACATTATTCAGCAACCACCACAAGGAATATTGGAAAATAAGATCAATATTTTTTATAACATCTCTTGCTAATTCTTTTATGTTGGTTTCTATGAATCTTTATAAATAAATCCACACACAAAACAATGTTATAAGATTGGGTTGTCAGTGAATCCATGTATACCCAGATTTCAAATATAGCTCTCAGATACACAAAGGTTTTGAGCTGCAGTGTAATTTATGCCTACATTTCTCAGAACAATGAAGACTTATTTCAAACCATTTATTTATGTGCTATATAATACATATACATTTACAATGCGTACTTTCAAAATAATATATATGTCTAAATTATGTGTTGTATACCTTAATTTATGTTTATGTTTATTTATTAATGTTTTTACACAATCCCTCCCACCACAGCATAGTTCCTCTATTTATACTGTGCAACTGTTTCTTGCAGTATTTTTGTTGCTGCCAGTGACGATTCAGGAGAGAATGCATTTATGGAACAAATGGACAACTCCTATTATATTTTGAGGCAAAAAGATGAAACATTTCAGTTCCTTTAAGGGAAGAAAGTAAAATGTTTTTTCAGGAAAGAAAAATGTGCGACTTATGAGTGACAACCAAATTACTAGATACTTAGACTGAAGCAAAAATTTGAAGTAAGCTTTTGTATTTACGTGAGTGTCTTATTATGATTGTATCCTTTTTTGCTGTCTGTGGTATGGGCAGATAGTTTATTATTCTGATAAAATCTGTTGTGAAGAGATTTCATTGCTAAAAATGATGAAAATACCAGGGAAAATGTTTTTCATTTTATGTCAGTAAGACTGGGCTCTTGCTCTTTTTGAAACCATATCAGAGAAGGATGAGAATGGTGCATTGCTATACAACACTCAGAAAATGTCAGTGGAAACACGGAGGGAAAGCTTGAATCCCGTTATTCATTTTCACCTACATGAATGCCTATAAGCCTTCTCTGTGACTTTGTGCAAGTCGTGAGACAATATGTTGTTTGAAGTGATACATGACCTTGGTATCCTGCAAGGAAGACTGTAAAGGCTACTCAAGAATATCTTTCCACACTGGTACAAGGCAACAAATAGGGAAAATTACATTTTAACCAAGAACTTTTTCATATCTATATAACATTTCATAAAAGGGATTGGTCTGAGAGACAGATGAGACATTTTTTCCTGCTTAACACACTCTAAGATAAATTTATATTTACTTGGTGCAATGGTAAGATACTGAATTTACATTTAATTATTTTTAGGGTCTTAGTTCTTAATAGTTACTTTGTAGAATCAT
>NW_010269817.1:0-35213 GCF_000690775.1 Eurypyga helias
ACTGCATCCGCCAGTTCTTTCAGAAACCGTGGATGTATTTTCTCGCGTCCCATGGACTTGTGCACCTTCAGGTTCCTCAGGGATTCCCAAACCTGACCCTCACTTACCATGGGCAGCTCTCCATTCTCCCAATCCCTGTCCTTGCCTTCCGTGACTCTGAGGGTATGACTTGTGCCCTTGCCAATGAAGACAGACAAAAAAAGCATTGAGTATCTCCGCCTTCTCCATATCCTGGGAAGCCAGCTCTCCCGTTTCCTTCCACAGAGGGCCCACATTCTCCCTGACTTTCTTTTTATCCCCTATGTACCTGTCGAAGCCCTTCTTGTTGCCCTTGATGTCCCTGGCCAGGTTCAATTCTGTCAGGGCTTTGGCTTTCCTAACCTGATCTCTGACCTCTCGGACAACTTCCCTGTACTCCTCCCAGACTACCTGCCCCTGCTTCCACCCACTGTAGGCTGCTTTTTTTTTTGTCTCACTTTTTCCAGGAGCTGCTTGTTTATTCACACAGGCCTGCCGCCGCTTTTACCCAACTTCCTCTTCGTTGGGATGCATCACTCCTGAGCTTGGAGTAGGAGGTCCTTGAATACTTGCCAGCTTTCTTGGGCCCCTCTTTCTACCAGGCCTTCTTCCCAAGTAACCTTTCCAATGAGTTCCCTGAAGAGGCTAAAGTCTGCTCTCCTGAGGTACAATATTTATTAGGTATAATAGGTACAATAAAGTTACCCTTGGTAATGTAATTTTGTTCTTTGCAAAATTTGAGTCCACAATAATAATCAAGTTAGACAAAATTATGTATTCTGATATCCAGTGAGGTTTTCTTTCCTCTAACCCTGAATAGTCATCTGTCATCAGTAAAAGGGAATAGATAAATACTAAGTCGAAACATTTTTAGTCACTTAGTAAGAGTCATGAGACAAGTATGGGGCATGGTAAAATGCACACAATGACTATTTGCCAAGGTCAGAAGTGCTTCCGGCAGAGTTCGCAAACTCATAAACCTTTCTCAGAGGTTTTCCTAGGTGACTCTAATAAAAGATTTGTGGTGCCTGCAACTGCCGACACTACATGGTGTTATTAATGTGGTACATTAAACAACCTTTTTTTGAGGAACACAGACTATCTTTTTAATGAGAAGCATAGAAGTGCCTCAAAGTAGAGAAATGAGTTAAGAATAATAGGAAATCACTGACTGAATTCAAAGTAGCCAGTAGCTAACATGGAAAACACACCTCTCTACACCTTTTTATTGCAGCAAACTGCTCTTTTAAATTGAAGCTACACTGTGCTGCCTGGCAGGCTCACATACATTTTGGTGAGACATCCAGCAGGAACAGACAGGTTGTGCCTCAGGTCTCTTTATCATCTGCTGTTTCTGGTTTTGCAAACTTTGTTTTCCTGCTAGACTGCACGAAAAAACCACAGCTACTGCTACTGCATAGGAGACTTGGACAGAACACTGCACAGAACACTATACAAAACACTGTACAAAGCACTGTACAGAACGCTGTACAGAATGCTGTACAGAACAGTGTACAAAGTGCTGTACTGAACACTGTACAAAGCACTGTAAAACAGGAGAGCAAAATTAGGAGAAGCTTAAGCATAGAAGGAGTTGTTGCTAGGGGAAGAACAACACTGCTGTCTTACAAGCGCTTGGGCCATTCCCCATCATCTCCGAAGACTGCTAGATGTCAGCAAAGACAAACTGCTTGTAAGACAACTAAAGTGTTTTCAATGACTTCTCAGAAAAAGTAAAAAATGTTCTTCCTTCCTTGCTTTCTCCTTTCTGCCCCCTAAAATACATTCCTTAGCTAAACTAACATAATGGAGAGAGGCTTTGTTTGGCCTCAACACTAGGCAAAGATTTAGTCCTCATTTTATGCTGTAGGAATGGTTTTGTTAACCTCAGTGAACAGTGTCTTCAGGATTAAGACTGTAGTCAGCTAGCACAGATGAATGGATACATCCATCTATAGACATCAGAACAGCAAGACCTCTCACCTTTAGGGTGCGTACTCAGGAGGATGAGAGTGGTTCTGTCTCCACAAGAAATTCTAATTTGAGGCTGGTTCAAGCTCAAGTTCAAATCAATAAAATGGCCAGTCGCCTTGTCACTTTGGTCTTTCTCTGTCAAACTTGTACTTATTGCCCCACAAACACAAGGCAGATCCATTTCTGGTATCCCTGAGGACATAATTTCAGCCACAAAGCCTTACTCTTAACTTTTTCAATGCTCCTACATTTTGTCCAAGCTCCTGGTATAAACACTCACCCACAGAAACAACTTATTCCCTTATTTCACAAGAAGAAATTGGCATATCACAACCACAGAAAGAGAGCCGGAAGAGAAACTTGAAACCTCTATCAAAGGAAGAAAGTACATCAGAGCCCTATCAGTATCTTAAAGATGTTCCAATTAACCCAAATCACTCGCTCCTCTACTACGGTCCTGCCCAGGCAGCACAGCTCTATCTGCCAGGCAACTGCTAAGGGTTACAGAACTCACCAGGGTTCTGTTTGAGGGTGTGCCTACATGACTGGGACACAAAAAGAAAAAAAACCTCAAAACTTCAAGCCTACTCTGGGACAACTTCCAAGACAGAGAATTCAGCGCACAGCATAGCTCCAAGACAGAAGACTGAGAAAACGCGATTCTGAAAGAGGATGGGGTCAGGGAAAGGAGACAGATTAACATGAACATTTTAGATGGCACAAGAAGGGTTTAACAATTTTTAACAAAAAACCAAGAAATTCAAAAGGCATCATGTCATTTACAGTTCCATCAGTCATTAGTTATACTCCTTGGAAGAGCTGATATTAATCCCAGCTGAGAGCTAATGGATGAACTAACATAACTTCAAGAGACACTTTAAACACATCTTAATTTGTTATAAAAAGAATAATGAGAAAGGCTTTTTTGGTCAAACGCAGAGTTAGGCACTGTATTTAATGCAGCAGTTGTCTGGTATTAGTACTGCTACTGATTAAATTCTTAGTGCTGCTTGGAAAAACAGAGTGAAAAGGAAATCCCTCTATGTTTGGGAAGACATACCAGCCATCAGCCATTTCCTGTTCTCTGTGTTTGACATAATTTAAATTCGGTGGTGGGATTTTTGCCATTTCATTTTGTCCAGGGTTAGTTATTTTACAGCTTTGCATTTATCTTCTTTAAACCATTAGCTTAAAAAAAAAAAAAAAGAACTGAGCTGTTGGCAGTTGCTATTCTCTGTTTTATTCTGGCTGTATTCATGCCAATTCAGTTCATATGTTAGGAGAATCTTCTACCCAGAACAGCAACTTTCACATGTGTCTTTGGAAGACCCTTCCTGTAATGGTTACTTTATTTCCATTGTATTTTAAATTGTTAACCAGTGAACTTAATATATCTAGAACCTCCTACACTGACCAATAATTTTTATGGTGATAGAAGAACCAGGGCTGTAGACAACATGGGCCCACTCTGCAAGCAAGCAGGCTAACTAAGAACATTAGTTTTCCAGAAACAGAAACAGCTTTTGAAAGCCACGCTGGTAGCTGAAGCTATAACCAAGGGTTCTTCATATTCTTGTGAAGGGTCACTGCCACCCCTGGTCACCACAGGCAATGGCTGAACCAGTCACACTGGCCGTAAGCATTGGCTGCACAGGTCAAGTACAGAAATCTGTATTCTTTTCTACACCTGGTTTACTATTTTTCCAGGTTTTTTTTCTTTAGCTGTTTTAGCAGAAACCTACAAAGAATATTTTTACAATATTCTGCAAACTCTTCTTACTCCTCAGTACTTTTTTAAAAGTTCTCTTTTTTTTAACTTATTTTATCAGAACAAGTAGTATATCAACATAACTTGTTCCTCTCAATTATTCAGTTTGGCTAAGATTTAATTTCAACAGCTCAGCAAATTCAAGACAAAATAATCTACTCAATTTTAATTGTATCAATGTGTGGTTCATTTATTCAAGATATTAGGAAACTTCACTTACTAATCAGTCATCCTTATTCCACTAAGGGCCAGAATCTGCAGGCTTTTCTCATATTAGATTTTCACTGTTTCCTTTAGCATACAGGGCACTTAAAGATTAAATATTAGCTACAAAAGAAATATAAATTACTAACTTCTCAAAAGTACCACTGAATGCAGTTTATGAAAGGCAAATTAAAAAATCCATGTGACATAGTTTATTTTTTATGACTGGAGGGAAGAGGGAGGGAAAGCTACTTGCAGCTAATTGTCCAGGCCAAGAACTAGACATAAGTGTTGCCAAGGCGAGTCTCCCAAGACCTTATGCAATATCCAGGGAAGAACAGAGTGTTCCTAGAATAAGATTTGTCACAGCCAGCGTACTGAGTGCTCATTATAAAAAGCGGATCCGAAGTCCTAATGTTCTTCTCTCTCAGATTCAAGTTAAAGCCCCACTGTATGGCCTGGGGTCAGTTGCTTAAAAATCTGAGCTACGTCCAGTCTCACGAAGGTGTGGCAGATGTCTAATAACTGAGCATGCACTGTTCAATCTACTCTCTCTCTGCCCCCATTACCACAAAATACAGATTGCATAAACAGCCTCGGAAACAGGACTTGGAATCTATTTGCCAGTATATAAAGGGGGCTTATGAGAAAGACAAGAAAAGACTTTGTACCAAGGCCTGTAAGAACAGGATGAGACACAACAGTTTTAAACTGAGAGTAGAATGAAATTGGACATACAGAAAACATTTTTAATTATAAGGGTGGGAAGGCACTGGGACAGGTTGCCCAGAGAAGCTGTGGATGCCCCATCCCTGGCTGTCTTCAAGGCCAGGCTGGATGAGTCTTGGAGCAGCCTGGTCTAGTGGAAGGTGTCCCTGCCCATGGCAGGGGGGTTGGAACTAGATGATCTTTAAGGTCCCTTCCAACCCAAACAGTTCTGTGGTTCTATGCAGCTGACTGACCTCACTATGGGGCTGCAAGATGTCATCTTGTGCATGACGATTCATAGTAGACTAAGAAAATGCTTATCTTTATGGTATCACTTTTGAAGGAGTAAAAAATTTATCTGCTGCTTGGGACAGGTGTTCTGGAACAGAATTACCTATTTTTTTCCCTTAACCAAACACACATTATCAAAAGCGCATGCAGCACTGACCTCCTGCAACTGTGCTTTTAAATCACAGTGAATAAACCAGTCACGTTTTGTGCTCATCCCAGGGTTAATACAACTTAAGAGACTGAGAATAAAGCTGCCCTATTAGACCTTCAGAGAATCCAGGTGGAAAATCCTGTGTTCTTACAGGTTCTTACATTGTTCAGGTTCTTACACACCGTGTGTGTACTGAGTCCTGCCTGCGTGGCAGCCCCGCATACAGATCGACACAGGACTGTAGGCCCACCAAGCACTTTAAAAGCTCATGTGTCTACTGACCTCAAAGTTCCAAAGTTGTGCAGGTGATTTAAACAGAACATTAAACAACCTTCATTAAGTTATGAACATGAACAGCAACATTAAATTATACCTCAGATGCCCATTATGGGCAAGGTCCTGTACAGTTCTGAACCCCAAGAATCAAATTCTCTTACTGCACAGTTGCTATTTTATTTCTATATTTATTTCTATATCTGAGGCTCATGAAGAAGGCAACACCTCCTTTTTCTTCTTAGCAGACTATTCATTTCGTGTTCTGCGTTCCTCTTAGCTTTTGACTGCCCTCCTCCCTTGCTCTTTCTAAAAGAAAATGCGTTAGTGATTTCCTAGTTAACTCTTCCAAAAATACAGTTAAGCAAAATTGTAACCTCTGAACTAATCATGAAATGCCAAGAACTCTTCACAAAGATTCTGTTTACTTACTTTTAATTAGCTGGTAAGCTTTAAAAATTATTTATACGAACTGTGTGCTGACTGATGAAATAGAAAAGAGGAAAAACCAACAGATTTATAGAAATTGTTTTCAAAGTTCTGTAACCCTGTCACATAATGTGCTTATTTCATAGCAGGAGTACAACAAACACACTCAGCAAACAGCGTAAGCAGCACAGATTTCACTTTTAATCTTCTTGAAGACTAAAACATTTTTAAATTAAAAAATGCACTTCTCTCCCAGATCCTTCTGTTATGAGACGATTCCCAGGTGTCAGAGCCATCAGCACTCGCTGTGAAACCCTACCTGCAGAAACACATGGCTTGCAGGCAGCAACATTTGAACAGTCTCTCATCACCACTGACCTTCTTCCCTTTATTTCTCCTGGACGTTCATGTCACTTTTTCTCCTCTCTCAGAGTACATCAGGAGAAGCTGAGCTCTGCTGTCATTCTTTACCCTTGGCAGAACTCCAGCTTCCAACACAGGGATACTCCATCCTTAACCTGCTTCCTCCTTTGGCACAGCCAACTGGAGTCTACTACACACTGTCAACAGAGTCTAGGAGTCATTTAGCCTGCCCCAAATCATACTGAAGTGTTTCATTTTCTACTAGGTGCAAAAAAAGCAATCAGTCAGCACAGAACCAGGAAAAACGTGGTGATTTGAAATGAAAATTCAGTCCCCAAAACTGTAGTTTTGCTTTCCCAAAACCTGTAGTTTTCCTATGCAACAAAACCCAGACTATATTTACAGCTACTGCAGCCCACTGATGTAGAAGAACTTGAGTAGGAAGATTGAGATGCCACTGTCTCTTAACAATGTTCCTTCTTTCCCATATGCCCACACAGGCATTCTGCAAATCAGTCTTACCTGCTCTTGTGGTTTTTTCTGGCTATATTTTGTACATCAGAAGTCAGCATGGGAATTATGCTATGAGTAGGAAGAGAGGAAATAGTTGTCATATAGATTAGCTGGAAAAAAAGCTGTGAGAGTGAAAACTTTAAAAGAAAAGTGGAAAGACAGTGCTAGTCTTGACGCAATTCTCGTACCTCGCTTCAACCACTACTCAACCTGCAGGCCCTGTAAAATAAGGTCTCTTATGAATTGTGATACCTAAGGGCAAATATAAAGAGCTTCAGTTCTTGGAGTATTGTACTCTGATCCTATGAGGGATGGCTGGACGTGTCCGTTTATACAAAAATTCAACACTAGCCGCCCCTATTGGGTTTCCTAGGTGATGCAACACTCACATGTATGCTTGTTTATGTCAAACATATCCAGACTCAGTATGGGATGGCAGGGCAGCTACTGCCTGACACTACTTTTATCTTACACACTGAAAAGCATCTGCAATTAGTAATAGCTTTACTCTTCTCAAGTGCATATCCATGTGCAGGCAGGACTGCCTTATTGTGTCGTATAGGCAGGAGGTAACTGAAAACCAAAAATGCATGCACAATGGAATGGAAGATTTTGTTTTCTCTTCTGAGCCTGAAATGATATTAAATGAATTAAACGTTTGTTAGTGTGTAATTCTCAAACCTTCTTCAACCTTTATTGTTCTGTGTTGTGGTGAGTGTTCCTACCATTGCCCCAGCTAAGCTTTCAGAAGTTGGCTCATAGGAACTTCTGTTCAGAGAGCCTAGTAAACAGCGTCAAAAATTAAGCTTTCCTCCTGCATTACTAAGCAAACACCGCAGGTGCTGTTGGCTCTCACCGTTTGTACAGCAACAATAGCACTGAACAAAGCTGGGCTTAGGTAAAGCAGAAGGACATCACTGAGAAAGAGAGCAGCGAGGGGTAAGTAACACAGACACGTGCCGAAAGGCCGATTAGCCATTGAAAGGGCTTGAGAGAATATGTCCAGGAAGAAGTGCTGAGCAGCCAGGTTTGTGCATTCAGCCCTTTTTCATCAGCCTTTCTGCAGTAGGGAAAAAACTTAGGAGCTACTGACGGAGGAGGGGCTGCATTCCATTGCAGACTCATGAAAAATCATGAGTGACTGGTGACTAAGGCTTAACGGTGGCAGAAGATACAGGGACTAGATTGAGGCATTGTCTTTGGTGCTTATAAACTTCTACGGCCTCTGAGCAGCAGGTTTGGTTTCCTTTCAGGAGGAAAGAACAACCCTGGGGACATTCTGTGAGGCCTCTGTCTATGGCTCACAGTTCTAGGCTTCATTCATCAAGGCCCAAGAAGGTAATTTAAAGGTGCCTTCACTGAGTAGAAACTGGCAGAAACCAGAGATCCGTGCATTGTTGTAAAAGGTACAGAAGCTGTGAATCGCCTGTTGAAATTGTAACCCAGGAAACACCACTGCTTTTGAATAGCTCCAGCACTTCTGTAGCTTGAGCTGGTCTTTCTTTGCTTGTTTCACTCCTTCCACTGTGGCTACACCCTCGAAGGGATGGGCTTCAGCAGATTAATATCACCCATGGCAGGAGACTGGAAAGTTTGATTGAAAGCTGCACAGCCCTAATTCTGCCAGCATCCATCCCATTTCAGGTCATGATCCCATTCATTTTCAAATAAACACTTTTTCGAACAATAGGAAACAGGGTTTTTTAGTCAACTTTGTAATGTACTACTCCAGACAAAGGCCCTGAAACCCTTATGGTTGAAGTTTAGATATAACTGCAAGAAGTCATGAAAAATGAAACCCACGGGCTGAGGCAGATAAAATAATCCTGGAATGAATAATGAGAAAGGCACAGAGTTGAGAAACAAGCAATTCAGCCATCAGCAGCAAAGTAAAACAGTATGTCAGCAATGGGGTTAAATTGTCCTAAACTGGAAGGAAGAAAAGAGTCTTCTGAAAGTGCTAACAAAGAGATGAAAAGTTAAATTGAATCTCAGGAGTGAGAGCTCTGTTTTTAAATATCTAACAAGGAATTAAACTTAAGGTTTTTAATAATGTATTAGATTTCCAGACTAGTCACTTAACCATCAAGGGAATGGTTCCAGCCATCAAGGGAATGGTTCCAATCATGAGAAACCAGATAAATCCACAGAAAGCTAGACACCCAAGCTACTGATAAGCTGCAGTCCATTCTCAGTGCTGCGCATCACAGTACATGCCATTAGCCTGATAACAATCCATGTGCCTCCCTGTGCACATCTTACTGCTCGTTCCTGATAGGCTGGTTTGGGTGTCTCCAGCTCAGATTTACGTGTGCTGTCCACATTCCTGCAGGCCTATTCTGCAATAAAAGCCCAGTATCTCTGTGCATGGCCATTCAGCTCAGGCTTTGGGCTCCCCTTTTCCCCCTGGAATTGTGAATTGCCTAAGTGAACACAACCTCCAGAACACACATCTAAAAGACAAATTTAAGGTTTGGCACATTTGGGACAGTGAAAATCACAAAGTTCTGCAACACGCCACTTGTGGGAAGGGAGAGGCTTTTCCATACCTTGATTTCTTTTGCTAAAGACACAGTGTTTCTAGACCTTTTGTTTTAATCAAAAAACCTGCTAGACCTGGTTTTATTACTCTGTGTATAAGACAAGGATTCATGTCACTCTTTTGTCCTTTAAAAACTTCTCTGCAATATGAGCAGAAGTTACCAAATAAAGAAGAGCTTTGTAATGTGAATCCAAGGTAACAGATTACTGAAGAGTTGATAGAGGTAATCCTTAGATAGGAGCAAAGTAAAATCCTTAGAAGAGATGCATACAGTAGGAGTCAGTCTTGTGAAACTGAAAACCGTTAGTGATGGCTGGCTTCTTATTAGTCTGTCATTGTTTGGAAGCTGAACATGAAATGAATAATTGCTGAGATTTAGAATAAGATCTATTACCCTTCACGTCAGTGCTGGATTTGTTCAGGAAGAAGTGCCTGTAAAGCAGACATCACCTGAAGATCCACAGAAGAAGGTCAACATGTATAAACTGGAAAACTGGGAGGACACAAGATGTTTTAAGATGTTTGGGATGGTGTATATCCCAGAGAGGGAAGAGCTACTACTAAGAAAGACATCAGCTCTTTACTACTTTTGAAACGTAGTAGGGGAAGTTGGTCAGATAAACCAACCTGTCTTCTACATTGAAATATTACAAATGACATACTACCTATGACCGAGTTCGCGTTTCAGAAATAAAGAACATATATACCTTGTAACAGCAGTATCGTTTTTGAAGCACTATGAGTGTTAGAGCTTGGTTGGAAAACACACTGGAGAATCAAGAAATTAAAAAATTATGGCTTAGCAGAAAACTGATATGAACAGCAGAATCTTAGTGGTGGAAAAGAAGTACGGTGCTCTGAAACATATATTCTTAACTAGCCATGAAGTTAACATGTACACAGTGGAATTTGTAAGTGAAAATAAATGCATGTACATATGTGAGTGTATATGTGGATACACACACAAATACACCTGCTGGGTTGCACCTGTTCCAAGTCCACATTGCCAGCACTCATCGCTATTCCTAATGGCATTCTATTAATATATTCCTGTCTGAAACTATAAATGGGGAAAACAGTCTGAAGGGGAGATTGAGCTTCTTGTTCCCATCTATTCTTCCTCTCTGCCTACACTCATACTCTTCTATTACTACCTTATCCTCTCTGTGTTCAGCCTTGAGCATCCTCAGACCAGAATGGGTAGCACTGTGCTCAGATATCCTTTTTGTCCCACTTGGCTGCTAGAGCCACTAAACCTGACAGCAAAAATTACTGAGAGACCTGTCTCAGCCAAAACTAGAGCGTTCACTTCAGTACGGAGGAAATTTTGGGAGGATTTAGACAACCTATTCCATTAACGCTCCAAGGGTAGACAAAGTAAGATGTTTCCAATGTCTATTGCTCAACCATTGTTAAGTGATTTCCAATGGGAAGAAAAAATGTCTATAGAGACTTCAAGCAAATCTATCTTCCATGTAATTCAGTGCTGACATGATCTATTCTTACAACATGCTTTTAAACACGGCTTGAGTCAAGGCATTAAACAAAAATAATTAGCAGTGCCCTAGAGCATGACTGCAACTGAAAGGAAGATTTCCCAAGGAGGGCAAATTTTGACCAAGCAGAGGAAAAATTTCACCTCACCGATATGCCCTAGCCAGGCCTGAAAGAAATCCTGGATCTGTACCTGTGTGTTATTACCAGCCTCGCTGGTGAACACCTGGCTCCAGTCTGAACTGCTGCACATCTTTTACCTTTACTACCACTGAAAAAAAAAAAAGACCACCATTTCCCACAGCTTCATTATTCTGGTCTCCATCTCCCCCAGAGGACGTCCTAGGTATAAACAAATATATTTTGTATCTCTCTGAAACACACAAAAGCAGTCTGATATGTTTTTTCTGTTACAAAAGAAGATTAATCTTGATGTTTGGTTCAAATGGGTGAGTTACTGAGGGTTTTGTTTTCTTTTAGGTAAAGTATAATTTTAATTCACAAGACAATTTTTGAAAAAGAAAATAAAAAAGCAAAACAGGGAATATCAAATCATTACTTCACTACTTGGATTTCCTTTATGAGTGATTCACTGAGGAACCAGAGCCAATATGGCAAGCAGCCATGTGTTCTTCTGGGAAAAAGTATAAATACAAACCATAACTGGTTTATGAAATTTGCACTGTAATAAAAGAGACATTTTCCCAGCCATTTTCTCAGTTATTTAATGAGAAGCATCTAGATGGCACCAAGTATGATGAGAGAATAACATTTATTTAGAGCTACAATAAAACTTTGTACCAAAGCTAGTATTAAGAAAAGTAGGTTGCAGAAACAGATGCTTTAAATCAGGAAGATCAGGAAACCTCAAAGACATGTTTTTTTAAAGGTTTCGTTCCATTCTACTACTTCTAAAGTAATGCTCCATCAGTGAAAAGAAATTAAAGAAATGAATTCTGAAATGTTGTTTCTTTTTTTCCAGTGCATGTCATATTGGAGACTACACGGAGCAATATAGGAAAATTTTCATCACGGTGCCCACTTGATAGGCCCCTATACAAAGGCCACTAGCCAAAGCTCCTGTGTGTGGAATGTCCTCAGTAAAAAAGGCTCTTTCTGAGGTAAAATACTATGAACAATGCTTTTCTTTCTGTTACTAAAACTTTTTAAATCACTCAGTTCAGATACACATCTGAAACTTTCCAGAACATGCTGACCACCAGCCATTAACTGAACAGTACTTTATTTCCCTCTCCTGCTCAAAACGTCCTCAAAGGTTTCCAAAGAGGATCCAGCACCAATTGCAACCTACTCCCCTTGTACAAGTTATGGCCCAGATTGCATTAAACACACTGCTGACAGAGGATGTGCTTATGTCTCAGTGCTGGGCATTACATAGGCAATCTAAACACTCAAAGCTTATTACATATCTGTGTATATGGACACAATCACAAATTCTGCACACAGAATTATGCACAAATTCTTTGCTAATGCACACCAACCTTGGATGTGTATTTACACTGCCAGTTCTTCCAAAGTTACTTTATTGAAATGCCTTCATTACTGCAGGATTTGCATTACACCTGTATCTCTACTGCCACTATTACAGCTGCTAAGCAGATGTCAAACACCAGTACCACTTCAGTCAACACAGTTCTGACTTTTTAAGAACACTGATCACTACTTACACTGGCTGCTATCTCCAGCTCAGCTGAAAGTTTGGATAAAATACATGGAGGTAAAAGAATTCCTAACTGTGACTTAAAGGCTGGGCACATTATGTGTAGCTGAGTGCCTATGCAATTTGGTTTGCTGACCTGTCATTCATGTCATTCAAACGCTAATGTTTAGATTTACCCATGGAGTGGTGCTTGCTTTGTTGTTTGGGGTTTTTTTTGGTGGTGGTTTTTTTTTGTTTGTTTGTTTTTGTTTTTAAGAATTCTACCATTTAGGACAAGCTAAATAAGATTCAATTATCTGTTTGATTCTGGCTGACCGGTTCTGAATAACAGTTAATGTAATAATTCATAAAATTATTTTGATGCGTAATGACTGTCAAATGTGATGCGGTCTCATTATGTGGGTCACTAATGAATTGTAATACAAAACTAGTTGTAAAACACAAATGATACCATGTGGTAGACTTAGTTGTGAAAACAAAAGTGTGATTGCACAAGCAGGTGTATGTGTCTGTAACGTGTTTGTGTGAGAGAAAAGAAAATCTGGTTGCATTGGTTGTATTTCTTTCTGTGCTGTCTGCTCGCATGCCCTACTCCCCAGACAGAGTAATCCCTTTCATAAGAGTATTTCTACAATAAAATGTTTTGCACCAGTAAATGCAAAAAATGTACTACCATCTGCAAAGACTTTTGTCATCTCTAACTTCTAAATTTATTTAATGGGCACATATAATTCTCTGACACTCTTAAAAGGAAATATTTGTAAGAAGCTCTTAGGTAAAAATAAATAGTTGGGATATGCTCAGCACACGATTCAAGAACTAAAAAGGTAGACAGAAAAAGACAGGGGAACCAATAATAATAATAATGTACTTCCTGTAGTTGGTACAGCACGTTCAATTCAGGCCCTCTTTCAAAGGCTTACTGTTAGAAATTCAGCCCTATTTGCATTTAAGTCCATGACTAATCTTTAATTGACTTCAGATGCAAACAAGGCTGAGTCTACAGTAAAAACATTAATTTATGAGGAAATGAAGTGAGTTGAAAAATCTGTTTCCACAGAGCATCTCCCACCAAAGAAGGCCTTTCCTCTTAGCGGATACAGGCACTGTTTTTAAGAGAGACATATGGTCCTGTCAAACGTTCTAAATATAGTGTTAAAGGGCAGATGAAAGAAGGAATGCATGACCATTACGTACTTGTGATGTTCTGTTTTGTTGTATTCTTTTCCTCTTTGTGGAGGAGATTCTAAGAAAAAGAATGGTGTTTCCTGTAACTTCTTTGCAAGGGGTATGTGCTATCTTCACTTGCACATAACTGTCAGCTGCATCTGTAGTGTTAGAGAAAAGGCAGGAGTCACCCAGACAAACACACACAGCGTTGGAAGCAACACCTACTGAGAATGGCTCTTCCAAACAGCAATCCTAGCTTCAAAAACCTGGTAATTCCCTTCAGGAAATGATACACCTAAACACAGCACAGCTCCTGCTTCTCCCCAGATGACCCAGTGCTACGTGTGCCCCACGCGTTCTGAAAGCACTAGTCTCTCGCATGCTCCATTCTTTTCCTTTCCTGTAAAGAAGGCTTTGTGTGACTTATGCTTGTGTAACTGGTGAAACTATAAATAGTCTGAAAGGCTGAAATTTGATGTGAGCCTGGGTCACATCCTCTGGATATGAATTTCCCCTTTACTCAGGGAATGGGGAGAAATGGGATCCAAGGCTTTGGTTTTGGCTTGTCCTGGAGTTACTGATGATATTCAGATCCGGGGATGAGCCTCCTCATAGCTCAGGTGTGATTGACGCTCAGGAATTCCATTCAGTTAGGAACTGCAAAGTAGGACAGACTGGAACGTAACAGTTACAGCCTATCAAACCCAGACTCCAACCACCAGCGGCCCTGGCAAGCCATTTCTAAATTATCCCACACGACATCCAAGAGCGCACTCAAGCGGCAAGGCAAACTGGATCCTCCCCTGCCCCAGGTGAGCCCTCTAGCAGCCAGGCTGCCATGGGAACCCACAGAGTCTTGGGCTGCCACATGCTGCCACCATACCCGCGTCGTGTGTGAGCGTGGGTGTAAGGATGGCCACCCCTCTGAGCCTCTCTCCAGCCTGACAGGGCCATGAGGTGTGTAAACGCAAGGCCAACACCGTGCTGGAGAGCAGCACTGAGGGAAACCCTGATCACACGAGCTGGTGTGCCCAAGGGGCTCTGAGGTCAGCAGGGTGTGAGCATCGGCGCAAATGACGGCTGGCAACAGCACTGCTCTGTGTGAGCTCACCCCTCCTTGTAGAGCAAAGCTCTTGTGTGGGGAGGAAACACGCAAAGTCCTACCCCCATGAAAACTGCTCCATGACTAATGGAGGGGAGCTTCTCACGGAGCCTGCCCACTGAAGGAGGACTGCTGCCCACTTTCACAGGCATCCTGAAGTTGCTCATGCACAGAGGAGGGAACAGGAAGAAAAGACTAGAATATCTCATGGAAACTTTATTCCCATAGGAAAAGAAACTAAAACCTGAGGACCCAACAGTGATCTGACGCCTCCAGAGTTTGGTGGTACTGAAGCTGGCTTGTCCATGAAACTTGGCTACGGATACATCTTCAAGTACAAAACCCACTCCTTCAGAACTGCAGCAGTGAAAAAAGGTGCTATAGGTAATAAAAGTGATGCTACTAGAACATCTGGTTCCTAACAGATCTGTTAAAAGAACCAAAAAATACATGAATAAAAGGACTATCAACAGAAAGACAATAAAAGTCACCATAGAAAGGCAGAGCTGTCAAGAAGCTTCCACTTACACTCCGTGAAGCAAAACACACCATGACCCATCAGCTGTTTCCAAAAAGCTCGTTTTAGGAGAGAACAAAACAGACACTGGATTTCATCAGAATATTTCTGAAAATAATGCCAAAAAAGTTATTTCTGTTTTCTCTAAGAGCTCTGTAATAAGGCAAAGCACTGTCTGTGTTCACAGAAATTCCACAGTATCGCTGTTTCATTCATGCAGCTACACTTTCACACAGTATGCCCACCAAGGTTGGATGATTATAAGTCCTGGGACCTTCTTCCTGGTTGAGTCAGTAGAAATTCTCTTAACCCTAAAAAGAAAGCCGTATCATTCTGTTTTATCCTCTGCATGTGATACAGCATGTCGTGCCATGCATGCTCTCAGCATTACCGTATGGGAATGAAAAAAGGCAGCTCATATCTAGAAAAGAGATAAATTACAGTAGCAAAATTATCACACATAATTTATATACATGATAATTCTTTGCAAATACCTAGTTGTGTTGGACTGGATAGATGTGTCACTCCTTTCAGGTACCGAAACCAAACCATTGACCAAATTAATTCATTTTTACCCCAAATGACTACCTGCATTTCTTCAGACCAAATCACAACTGTGACCTAGACTAAGGCTTTGTTAATATATCAAACACGTCAGCAGGATCACTTACACTCCTCTAAACAAAGAATGATATTTTATTACATCTATAGATCAGTATGCCATCTGCTTACATAGATGAGTTAATAAAAGAAACCTTATTCCTTTAAGAAATGAACCTTTTCACTGACTTTCTCTTTCAGTCAAGGGTCCCTCATCACTTTGCATCTGTGGTATAGCACATCTTTCACTTACCAGGAAATTGTTTCTACTCTGTCAAAAGGTTGGGACCAAAAGGTCCTATGTTACAACACAGTTATGTCACAGGCTTCCTATGAGATGCTGAGCCCTAAGCTAACCTTTCTAAACATTCCTTATCTTGAATGTCAGCCACGAGAACCCAAAATAATGGAAATATTGTGTAGCTACAACTGCATAGTAAAACGTAATAGCTCAATCAAATAACCAAACTGGCTGATCTCTTCCTAAAACAAGTATTTCTCTGTTTTGATACAAATCGTTTTTCACCAGAACTGAGAAACAAACTGAACGTGATACAAACTTACTTGGACTTCAATAAAAAGAAGACTATGAGTATCAAAAAGTCTAAAATGGACATAGTTTATTCTACACTGGAGCTCAGGTCACCTCCTCCTCAGGTCACCTCCTCCTCAGGTTACAGGTCGTGCTTTACTATTGTCAAACTGTAATTCACTGTACAGCTCTCTAGTTCAGTGAACTACATCAAAGAATACAGAAACAGAGACTGAATAGTAAGCCATGGTATTGAATACAAATTACAACCCTTGGACCCCATTTTTAGTTTGATTACCTCATCCTCTATTACCCTTTCTACGTTGCACAAGTTAAACTGTCTTTGGTTGCAGAAATGCACAGACCAAATGTAGTTTACCCACAGTCTGTGGAAGCACATGGAGCTGCTTGGTTTGGCATCTCTGGTGATAATGGGAAGCACAGACTGTGTGACCCTTGCACAGGCACAGGTACACCACTTCCATCCACATGGGAAAGCACCTGACAAAATCCACATGGCTACAGTAGATGGCTTTGGGGACAGCAAATCTCCAGAGTTGCTCTTTAGGAAATGAATGGCCCCTGGGACATGGCAGGAACTTCAGTAGGTTGTTTTACCATATCTGAATGTGAGGGGAAACCCAAACAAAACATTTTTTACTGCATGCACGACAAAAGCTTTGTAAAAACTGAAATGTTCTCTTCCCTCATTAGTTTTCCAATCATTCTATGAAATTTCACAATTTAATAACAGTAAACTGTCTGTTCTTCCTACAAATTACATTTGAATACTGTCCCACATGCCCAGCAAATATACTGCCCTGAGCTGAACAGAAACCCTTTTCCCACTCGACACTGTTAAGCATGTAAAGGTAACCCTGTTACCTGAACACAGCGACAAAAATCCCCACATGGTTTTGCACAACACAAATCACAATCCCAGGCCTGAAGTAAAACCATCTGGGATAACTGAATAAAGCCAAGAGTGGCTCTGGAGGGCAAATTTACAAAGCAGAAAAATGATGTTTTTCTTGTGATCTACTTAATTTGTGCATTGCTTGAAGCTGCTCCCTGGTGCCTTCTAAACAGCCTCAACCTCTTCTTCCTGTCTGGCAAAGAACAGCCCTAATTGTCATAGTACTTTGTTCTGGAACCCTGGGAGCAGTTTGTGCCCCTCACTGCAGGAAAGACACTGAGGGGCTGGAGCGTGTCTGGAGAAGGGAACGGAGCTGGGGAAGGGGCTGGAGCACAATTCCTGGGGGGAGTGGCTGAGGGAGCTGGGGGAGTTCAGGCAGGGGAAGAGGAGGCTCAGGGGAGACATTATTGCTCCCTATAGCTCCCTGAAAGGGAGATGCAGAGAGAGGGGGTTGGTCTCTTCTCCCAAGGGACAAGTGATGGGACAAGAGAAATGGCCTCAAGTCGTGCCAGGGGACGTTTGGACTGCATATCAGGGAAAATTCCTTCACTGGAAGGGCTGTCAGGCACTGGAACAGGCTGCCAAGGGAAGTGTTAGAGTGACCATCCCTGGAGGGATCTAAGAGACATGTGAAGGAGGTGCCATAGGACATGGTTTAGTGGAGATATCAGCAGTGTTGCGTTAAAGGTTTTACTTAATAATCTTAAAGGTCTTTTCCAACTGAAAGGAGTCTATAACCCAGTGTAGTGATTTTCCAACTGGGCAGGTCAAGACTTTGTGGTGGTGTCTAGCACTTAAATAAATGAGTGGTGCCCACCTCTGCCAGGAAAAAGGACATAAGGAGGAGTCAGTATGGTGGGGTACACATTGGTTATTCCACCCTCCAGCTTTCTGTGAATGACAAGCATAATCTGGGACCAAAGAGGCTTGATGCTGTATAAAGGACCATAAACTCACCTGTGATATTGTTGATTCCCTGTTATCAGTTTCCAAGGAACTAAAGAAAACTAGAAACCCAACCAACCATCACCACCTTTTTGTGAGAGAGCAAAAATAAGAGATGAAATTTAAATAAAAAATGGCAGTACAGATCAGTGTACAACTTAAGCAATTAGTTCATTTTCATACAGTTTGCTCTGGAAATGTGATTTATGAGACCAGTCCTGACTTTACTGAGCTCTATGAAGTGGTTTTACCTAAGAGCAAGGATTGCAATGTGAAAAATGGAGTTTCTGAAAGAGGCTCACTTCCTGGCTTACTTCATCAAGCATTCTAAGTACACATAAACAAAGGCTGTGATGCTTCAACTTCCAAAGCACAGCCAAGCCAAGAACTGTGTTACCTATTCAGCAGCCACAGTTGAACAAACAAAACATTTTCATCTCCCTGCAAATGAAAAGAATCTTCAGTCATTCCCAAGAGACAAGACCCTCTTTCTAGTCTCATTCCTGTTTGATAAAGTCATCATGCCCACCTCACTTTTCTCCCAGCATTATGCACTCTTGCCCCTTACTCTTTTTATACAACAGTGAACATTGCAGTTCTATTCTCTTTTGTTACTTTTCATAATAAACTTTTAAAGAGTAACATGCAACACTGGATTAATTAATACAGGCAAGGAATTGATAGCAGCTCCAATCCTTGCCCAAGCGGATTGTGTGCTTAGTGAAGAGGCCTTCCCAGGACAGCTGCATGGGAGATCCCAAACAAAGACACTGATGATAGGTGTTTCACCCCGCAGTCTCTCACACATCTCTACAGAAACACCTCTGTGGTAGGATGCAAAGATGCCCTTGATGCCTAGGGTGGTAAGAAAAACAGTCACTGATCCTGCTACCACAGCTTCCTATAGTGGGGGACACAGAGCATAAGACACAATTTGTCTGTGGTACTTTCCTTTTTCTCCATGGGTTTTACAGCTTAACCTGCATGTGTGGGAGTACTTAGAGCAGCTGCCTAGTGCCAGGAAGCTCTCCACTAATGGCCAGAAATTTTTACTCCTGCTGTCCCAAAACATTGTAATTTGAATATGGCAAACGGGGAGTAAACTTGTCTGAAGACTGTATTGGCAGGCCCCTCACATTGTAACTTGTTAACCAGGCTCTGAGGATTTAATGAGTAAAACAATAACCACAAGAATAATTTGTGAAATATTTGTTCTGGATAACCATGATCCACCAGACCTCTGAGAATGGCTCCTTTCCATGCATCACACTGGGTTTCAAAATCTGTAATTTCCAATACTGCTCGCATGTCAGCAGGTGCCTGAAGCTTTCAAACTATTTGGGTTATTTTATCTAATATATCAAAATGTAAAGTTCACTTTCTCCATGATTCCAGTGTTAGGAACATATTGCAACCCTTTACAATCCTGTCCATGAGCTGCCAAACAGTATCAGGACTGGTCAACGAAGTGTCCTGCTGTTAATATCTGACTGAGTCTCCATGCCTTTCCTGGCCATACAGAACAGTTCAGTGTCATTCCAGACTCTTTAAGGAGCATTTATTTGGGGTGGGTAGTGGCCTGTTATAAGTTGGTCTGTTTTGTGGCTCACTCCAATATATTTCTGTTTCACTAATATTAACCCACTTAGGATAAATCACTTATTTTTGGTTTAACTTATTTTTGATTTAAGATAACCTCCATCCATATTGAGAATGGAAGAAACACAGGCAGAAGCTTATCTTTTGTATTCACAATTTCAGAAAGAAAATCCCTCAGATGAAATCAGTTTTGTCTTTGTATTAAGTCTTGCCTTGCAAAGCAAAGCAGATTATTTTAGAACTCCTAAGCAGCAAGTATTTTATGTGCACATCAGACAGCATTAGAACTGTGACATACAAAAAAGAGACATCAAGATAGAAAACATATCAGCTTAGATGCATTTGCAATATACATCCAAATCTCTCTTCAGTCTGGAACCTGAGCCTAAGACTCAGCTGAAATGCTGCTGCCTTTGCCCAGAACTGGTCAGAGGTGGGTAATGGAAAGATGAATGCCTCTCTCCCAGAGAGCAGTAGCAGCTGAGGAATGGCTTTAATCCACTCAACCTCACTTGCATCCCAGCTAACAGCTGTGCAAACCACACAATTTCTGCTTCCCAGGGTTTATTAAAATGTTTTTTCTCTTTTGATGTGTTGTTTATATAAACTCATATGACTTTTTCTTTGAATGAACCTCAGAACTTGAGAGCATCCTCTGCTGATTTTACCTATATAGTGAATAATATGCTTTGTACAAGTTTCATCTCCAAAGAAATAAAAAGGATTATCCCTGAGCAACTATTTGAAAAGATAATACCCCTGATTACTCTGGGAATCTGAATGTATTAGAACCCGCCAGGAACAACCATGTTATGGCTCGGCGCTGCCATCCGTCGGTTAGAAGCACAAGACTAGTCCACACAAGAGCAGAATGTGTCCTAAAGACAGACAATTGTAGAAATGATTCCTGCCAACCACTGAAAGTTTTACCTTGACACCACACTTGGCATGAAAAGATTATTTTTCCAGATGTGAATCCTTAGCAAAGAACCTAGAACTGATAAATTTTCTTCACATTTTACATATATCACCAGAGTCTGAACAATAGGTTTTGAGTTACAGATGGATAAAACAGTGACTGAATGAAGGTTTATCTGCTGAAGGAATCCACATGCTTGGAAAAAAGCTCAACTCAGGGCTGCTGCGTTTCGAACTGAAGATCAAGTCCCAGTCAAGTCTGGACTCTGATCCAGGCTGAAATGACTGAAGGAACGCACTCAGCCTTCTTGCTTTGCAGCTTATGGTCAGCAGGTGGGGGCAGGTTCATTAGGGGTTTGAACCCTAATGAACAGAGAAAGGAAGGAGCCCCCGGCCAGTGGATGTGAAGGCAGAGGACTCCCGGGATAGCTGGCATGCAGTGCGTGGGAGGTGATGCAGGAAAGTCAGCGAATGCGGTGTGAATGTGCAGAATTGGGGAAGAGAAACAAGGTTCCAGGCGGCCGAGCGGGGAGCAGCAATGAATAAAGGAAAAATGACAAGTGGGTACATGGCGCATGGTGGCACAGGCCAGAGGGCTCTGGACGCCGTGTTAATTGTCAGAGCGAGGGAAGAAAAGGGGGGAAAAGAAAAAAAGAGAGAACTGAGCAGATAGGCCAAGGACGAAGGCAAATACTGGGACGTGCTGAAAAGCCAAGGCAACAGCCACTTAACTAGGACAACAGAAGCGTGGTGATCCACTTCCAACTTTTGATTCAAACTAATGGCTTCTCGGAGTGAAATAAGTGGAACCAAATGTGCTTTCTGCATGTTTTTTTCTAAAACTGAAAATCTAGCTATTGCCAAAAGTACAACCAAGTCCATTTCCACTTGTTCTTTATCTACCTGTTTACAGAACCTGAAATTTTCATAAAAGCAATTATCCTGATGTGAAGGGTCTTGTGACAAGGTAAAGGGCCTTGTGACAAGGTCAAGGGTCTTGTGACAATGCAGAGTCTTGTGACAATGTAAAGGACCTTGTGACAGGTCAAGGGTCTTGTGGACTAAGCTGTCTGATTGCAAAGGTTCTTGCTACTGCCTGTACCTGTGGAGAACAATGCTGCCTTTCTCTCTACCCTAGAACAAAAAAATAATAGCGATATAAAAAGGTGTTACTATACACCACCCCAAAGTACGTCTGTGTGCCACAAGCACCTGTAACTCCACGTGTATTCTTCATAGTACTTGTACATCCAGACTTCACACTGCTTTGCCAAGCACTGAGATTCACTCGTGTTAATCCATGAGTGACCTAAATGCCAAGGAGAATCGCATTTTTCATTTCACTTATTTTCATCACGGAAAAAAAAAAGGTGGATTGTGTTAAAATTCTGAAGACCGTACCTGTCACTATGACTCTCTGACTATCTCATATTCATAATGCAAAATTAAAACTAAGCACTACCTGAATTTTCTACTGGGGGAGAAATGCGAATTTCACATTATTAAACTTTTTTTTTCTGAAGCATTTTTTTTTAAGAACCAATTTAATCCAAGCTGAACTTATAGTTTTTCCTTGTAAATTATATGTATTAAACACTGAATAAGAACACAACGCCATGAAAGAAAGTGGTTTGTTGACTACTACATCACACTTCAGAAGCACCAGAATATGGAAATGCAGAAGGAAATGTTTATTTATTGATTTTTATTTTTAAAAATGCCCCTGAAGTAGAAACACCAGAGGCAAAATCTGTTAGCCGTTGTCCAGGGTATAGTTACACTGCCAGTGCACCCGTGGCAGGAGTGCTATCAGGTTTGCGGGTATGGCCTTCACAATGACTGGCAATTTCTCCTTCGGGCTCAAGCCTGTGAGCACACCACAATGGTTTTTTGATACTTGCTTACACAGCTGGAACCGGAGTGTCACCTCTGAAGCCAAGGAGCTGCCTTGCGGTGAGCAGCATGGCCTGCTCCTGAAAGCTGTCTGCATGCACTGCAGCTTCTCTCTTCAGGGAGCAGGTGGGAGTTGCTCAGGGCTTTCATTGTCCAGAGATCCACAGGTGCAGAACTCTGGGGTCTGAATGCCAGAGTTATCACACCAGCAATCAAAGGTCTTATAGCATTCATATTAAAATGCTAATTGCCATTAACACCATCCATTAATCCATCCAACTCAGTTGTGTTCTTTTCCTCACAGAGATGCTGATATGTGAGACTGTCCCAGCATTCCACCAGCCATAGGAGCATTGAGGCACATAAACAAAGCCTTATGGTCTGATGAGGTTTTGCCTGCATTGGTATCTGCCTCCATTTATGGAACTGCTCCAAACTCTAAGGACTATATTGATTACCGTTATGCCTGAAGACCTGTAATGTGTTTCACCCTACAGCAATGCAGAGAGTAGTAAATAACCTCCACCACCTCCACTCACAACAGCACTGACTGGATGGGAATAAGGAAACGCTCCTGTTAACAAGCAAAGGGACATGTTGGCACAGGTTATCAAACCACAAGTTTGGGGTTTCTGGGGAGAGGGGGACTTATTCCAAAATGGAAGCCAAACTCCAGTGTTCAGTCCCAGCTTGCAGAGTTTAAAAAGCTTCATGGGGAGCTTTATTTCAGAGCTATCTCCTATAAAAATCTTTAGTTCTACTCTATCCAGCAGACTTTTTTGGATTTAAGAGAATTAGAAGAATATTTCTACTTGTAACTCTTCTTGTAAAGAAGATCTTCTTTAAGATCTTCTTAAGATCTTAAGCTGCCATTAAAACAGGAGTTAAGAGGTGAAATGCAAAATTCCCTCTGACATTTAATCCTTTTGAATTTAGAGATTCTGCTCAGCTCTGGGCTGTCCAGTGGTGCATACTAAACCCGCCCTGGACTGGGTCATAGTACTACTTGTCTCTCTGCACTGTTCTTTGACAACTGTCCCTTCAAGTCCCCACCAATTTCCCTTCACATCCAGAATCTGTATTAGCTCTCCAGCTCCACTGAGCGTCCAAAGAGAATTGACAGCGTAATTTGGGAGTTTATTGCTTCATGTCTACCCAACGCGCAGGGCTTCCTGCAAGCCCAGGCTCCACAGGAGCAAAGGCTGCGTGTCAAGCTTTGGACCTGGGGAAACCCCTCTGGTGGGAAAGAGAATCAGCTGTCCATCCAGCACAGACCTGCTACAGCCCCAAATGATGCCTTCTAAGACACCAGCATGGCAGCAAGCTAGAGCATCTCAGGAGTGATATGCAGATTGTGTTGTATGATACCTTATGGAGTTCAGTTTCAGGTGGTTAACATCCAGCAGGTGTAGATAGAGTGCACATCCCATGAGTCGGATCCCAAGAAGTTCTTATTGCTGCTTCTTTATCAATATTTCTTTTTGTGATAATTAGCACTCAAGTGCTCATACTTGTGCCAAGTTTAAGGATGGCATGCTTCATTCGTAATGCATCTCCTGTGCCTCACTTTCAGAAGTTGTGCTCCTGACAGAATCCAAACTGCCTCAAAATCTTTACCACTGAATCCTAACTCAACCTCTAAAGAAAAGTCATGCATTTGTAGAAGACTTGAAGCTAGGCCCCAGGAAATCAGCCCGCTAAGCAGTGAAAGTGCTAATTCAACTGTGGTAGTCCTAGCCCAATGTCATCACGGTCTAGCCTAAGACACGAGAACCTCTGTTCAGGGTTAGTGTACTTTCTTTGCACAGCAGCCTCAGAAGACACTGATGCTCAACATTTTGTCACCCTCTTATTTGCATGTGCCGTTCTCTGTAATCACATGATAGAAATTTTGCAAAGAAAAAGTTAAGCTTTTCAGCTGAATATGGAATATGAGATTCTATACATCTGAATGAAAACATTTGTGTTCGCAAATGTCTGAGGTCAACACTCGCACTCAGAATAACTGACTTTGAGAGATAAATTTGAATTTAGGTAAATGTTTGGTACCCAGTCATGTGACAGTACTGGTTTTCAGCACAGTCAAGCTAAGCCAAAATGTTCAGAACTGGTTTAAATACTTTAGCACAGAACCTGGCATGTGACCGATAGCCACTGTGAAAGCAGAATGGAAGCAAATAGGAGAAAGCACTCTTCAGAGAACAGTTGATCAAACAGAAGTTTCTGTTTCAAATGATTTATTTCACAAAATATATATATGAACGTTTCTGATACCATCTGTCCTAGACAATATTAATTAAGGTGGCTGAATGCAGCATAATTGAAAAAGAAATCCAAGAATCCAAAAATTAATATTTTCCATGAACAAAAGCACTACTAAGTATACACTGTTCAGAACTTCTCAGAGGCAGGGAGCTAAGGAAAGAACTTCTGCCAGAAAAACATTCACTATGTAGGTTGGTCTCAGTTTTTGTCTATCTTCTTTTTTATTAAGGTTTCCCTATCATTTCAGGCTTTGCTAGGAAAGAAAAAGAAAACGTTTTAATGCAGAGGGAAAAAATAAAAAGCAACCCATGCATTTTGGATACCAGTCCCTGAAGTGAGGATTTTTTTGCACTCAATATGAGGGTGTCATGTATATTCTTGTATGTCTTGGTGCAAGAGTTACTGGAAGCCCAGTAATAAGTGTAGTCCCTTTAGTCATTTCCAAGACACTCTGTGAGATGCAACAAGAGGGATTTTGCAGAGTGGGTTAAAATAAGTATCTGTGGTGAAGAACACCAACGTACACAGAATCTCTAGGTCCCAGAAGCATACAAAAATTCATACAGAGTGCTTCCCTCACTTCTTCTTCTGGAAATTGTTGAAGAAATTGTTGCAAAAAATTACCAGGTCTTGGATGTAGTTTTCTACACGCTGGGAAAATGAGTACATGCAAGTCCCATAAGGCATAATGCATGTACAACCAGACTCCCCTGCCTGCTCACTACTGACTAATTCAGATCAAACGAAATGAATAAATATTATCATTGACTCCCTCAGGACCTGCTGCAAAAAAAGAATTCTAGTCCCATAGGAATGTCCCCATGAAAAGCAGACAGTGAGTTCAGTATGGCAGTAAGTAGCACATACTGATGCACTTTTAGCAAGATTTATTTAAAATACATTAGACCACTTTATAATGCTTAGTATCACAGAATAGAAGTATGGCCAAACTTTTATTACAGTCACTGCCAATACTCCCACCAGCACTAGTCAAAACATGAGCGGGAAAGTATGTCATCGCATTACTGCTGTCATGTACACTAGATGTGTGGGTCACCCCTGCTCCCTGCAGCTTTGCTAGCACAGGGATTATTTGTACCGATGAATTCTACAAACAGACATGGTCTTAGACTGGTAAATGGACTTCTGCACAGGAAAGTGAGTGAGGGATATCTTTCCAACTTTTTCCATGGCACAGCTCACTTTTCTCCATAAATCAGCTGCTGCTTTCACTTATTTCCTATGTAATCAAGCAAGTCCCTGTTCCCCGTGTGATCTAAGTTTTGTACTGTATGGAAATGAAATCTTCGTAATAATAAGTCTCATAACTGGTATTCCCACACATGAACAAAAATGCAATGGGGCAAGAAATGTCAGGATTAAGAAAGGACGTTTTCTACCCTGCTGACGTTTGACGTTTACACACGATGTAATGGGTCTCCCCATGCCTTGTTTTGCTCTTCAACTCCTCCTTATTCCTTCTCACACGCAATCTTCTTCCTATTCTTCACAGCCTCAATAGCAACAATGAACAAAGATGTCTTGGGAGAGCCAAGAATAATATGCTGTTGTTTATCTGGACTCAGAAGTCTCACTTCATGATATTTTTTTTCTTTTACTCACAAAGTTGGAAACTCATGCTGCACCAGGGCCATCTGTGGAGCTCTTTGTCTGGGGATTTGAGAAGCAGCCAAAGCTCTGCATACCCTGCCTTTGAGACTCAAACCCCAGAGGTACTGGGGGGCTCAGGCTTCTCACAGGAGACCCACCTCTGCTGGAAAAATTGACGGCTAACAATGCCAAGCTGGTAACTGTGGTTTCTGAAGAGCTGTATAACCTACTGTGCACCTGAAAGCTGAATCTGGAAGCTAATTAACACAGCCGTTGGATATGTCCAGATATTTCTGTCAGCCTGAGAGGCTGAAGTTAAGTGCCTGGGCTGGCAGTGATGTCAGCCCTGTGTCAGGCTTTCACCGCACTGCGAAAGAAGCTGTTCTGTCTCTCCTTGCACAGCAGGTGTGAGGGCAACACAAGGGACTTTCACAGTGGGATTCCCTTCCATGAAACTCAGACTCATTCTGAGTGTTGCACACCACTGACCCCAATGCCCAAGGAATGAATGGCAAACAAGTGCTGATTCCATATCTTGTGCAAATTTTCTGAAGAAAATACACCACTTCGGAAAGTTACAGATTTGTACTATCACTTGAATTTCAATTTCATTGTTAATTTTCCTTCTCCTTCTGCTTGATTCCTGATCCATGGGCTGACCCTTCCTTCAGCAAAGTCCAATTTATTTCAGTATGTTTAAGCCTGAATGGCATAGGTGCATTTTTAGTTTCCTTTTGTTTACTGTAGCTACATTTATAGAAGGAAAATGCAGAGGAGGTAGCAACACAGGCCCAAAGCCCTAACTTCAGATTCCAGTCAAGACCTTTGGTGTTGATTAACATTTGGATGCAGTGTAACAGTAATCGTCTCTAGTTAAAACTGCCATTGCAGCTGGCATGAACTGCAGTTGCTGCTCCCTTTTGCTTCTCTAAGACAATCTTGTTAATAAGGAAGTGCAATAGAAAAATCAATTCATTAAAAAATCACACAAGTACATTATATTACAATTTTTAACATAGAACTATGATTTTCACTTGAGGAAATGCTTGAACAGGTTATGAAATCAAAATAAATACTACAGCATCTTTTTTAATAGATGAAACAGTAAGGAATTCTGCTATTCTGACTTAAGAGCAGCTGAACGTTCCAGTTTGAGCCTGCCAAGAAGAGTGTTTTATGCTGCAGGGCACCACTGGGATTTCACTGATTCAGATTCAGGGGCCTATTCAGCAGGTTTCAAAGTGCATCACTGAGGAAAACATAGCCAGTCTCTGAAAATATCATCAGAAACAGCACAAAGATTTTATCAGGATAACGCTCAAATTTGACGATTTCAGTCAAATCCCTAGTTGGCAAGTATGAATTTTGACATGGCAAGCAAAAGACTCCCTTTAAAGAAAATGAATCTCAGACAGAATTTCTTTCTTTGCTGTAAGTATTTTTATATTCATTACTTGATAGGAGTTATACTAAAGAACCCGAAATATCCCAGAAGAAATCAAGCATCTGTCATACAGAACAAAAAAATACCCTAAAAAGCCACCCACCTCCACCTTTTTATTTCAAAATATTAATTTTAATGCACCTTTTGTGTGTGCACTGTTCTTGACAGCCACCTCTAGATTCTGGCACTTCTGACATTACAGTTATTGTCTGTGTCAGGTATTTAGGCACCTAATGACCCACTTATTGGGACTGTTGGGCACTGAAACAGGGGGTTGTGCTCAACACCCAAAGGCATGAGTGGAAACGCACAGAACTACTCTGTTTGTGACGTGGCCAATGCATGGGTGATCTGGAGGAGGGTACCTGAGACACCACCCACGCCCCAGCACAGCAACCTGTGTTTCAGAACACCGAACAGGAAGGCAGCAATCCTTGTCCCAGACGACACAAACTCCAGATACTCCTAGCGCTATCTGTACAACATTTTCGGACAGGGTTGTTAGCTAGCACAGCAGTGGTTTGGGAAGTGCACAGCCTCACAGGATCAAACATTCTAAGTGTCGCTATTTCTGCCTTCATGATGAAGGCATGACCACATCATGAGTCTGGCCACCTTCAGGGTTTTCTTTGCAACCATGAGCACTAGAAGGGTTTTCTGATAAAGTGCTGACGGTGCTGTAGAATCACATCTCACTGTTCATAACAGCCAGACTTTGTGAGTGGTTTTGCTGGTCTGTTCTTACAAAACAGCAGCTGCAAATCAGACAGTTAATGCCGCGTAATGGTAGTGACTTTACAGTAAGGTCTCAAACAGGAACAGGAACAAATATTTACCTTTTCCAAGCCAGCTGCATATGCCCTAATTTACTGAACGAGACTTGGCAAACTGAAGTCAAGCAACCTCAGGCTCATTGGTTCTTTTCTAGAGCCCACAAAAGGCGAAAGGAAGTAATTATGCAGCACTAATATTTGAAATGGGAAAGAAGGCAGCAATTCTAACCCTCAGGAAGAACACAGGCAAAGGAACAGACACTTTATAAGACCCAGAAATTCCCAATGAGACATGCAAAGAGCCAACAGGGAATGGGAAATCAGTCTACTATCCCAGTAACACGTTATCAAGTCATATGAATAAACAAGAGGCAACCACAGTAAGAAGCCTTAATTTTTGTAAAACTGACTTGTATTACTTTTTATCACATGCTTATGAGCAAGTTGAGAAAAGCCCAGTCTAGATGAACCTATTGGTAATGGTTAATATCTGTATTCAGAGTAATAACTATGAAATAAATAATAATTATGATACAACAAAAGGGCTTATTGAGGTTTCATTTAGGTACTTTTGTATTGTCATTAACCAACTAAGTAATAAAAGGCTGAGTGTGTGCTTAATATTTGCACCCTCAGTGTCAGAGGAAGTATGAGTAAGCTGAACAACAAGTTACTTCTGCTAACTTGAGATGTGATCTGGGAAATAGTGGAATACAATTCAGAGGATACAGGTAAAAGGCACCAAAATTAAATTTTTTGAGGTATAAGGAAAGGAAAAATTGTAAGGTAGGAAGAGCTGGGTTTCTAATGCTCACAGGCAGAAAGCAAGCACGAGGAACATCATCTTACATGTCTAACTTTGTGTAACATGCTTAAAGAAATGTGCAGGTGGTATTGAGAGTCCAAAGCTGAGCAAGAGACCAAGTGAGAGCTTTACAAAAAGACAACCTACCAGAGAGACTGCAAGAAGTTTAGTGGAGACTGAGTAGATGCATGACAGTAATTTTCAAATCTGGAAAAGGCTGCTGCAGAAAGTAAGAAAGACCATCTTTTTTATTTCTACTGTGGAAAGTGTAAACAGAAATGGGTTCAAGTTGCAGACAAAGATTTAGGTAAAACTTCAGGGGGTAAAAAGCCTTGAGAAAGGTGAAGCACTAGAGCATATTGGCTTGAGTAGAATCATAGAATCATAGAATGGTTAGGGTTGGAAGGGACCTTAAAGATCATCATCTACAGAGTAGCTGCACTATTCAACACTTGCGGTGTTTAGAATACATTAAGATAAACTTTATTCATTTGTACTACATCACCCTGCAAAATGAATGGTTTTACAGTGAATGAGAAAAAATCAACAAATTCCTATACAGGCTATGAGGGCAAAGTAGACATTTTCCCTCATCTTTTATGTAATATATATAATAGTTCTGAATTCCAAATGTCCAATTCTCTAAGTTTGTTCTGATAATAAGGAGCAGGGTGTACACACAGAATCATTACATTATTTCAAGCCCAAAAGGTTTTACATAGTGGAAAATGATATTGTTTTCCATAGTCTAAGGATCGTGCTTAAAACATCACCAAGACATCTTCATCTATCCCCTATACACATACACATGAACATACACCCCACTGAGGTACAATCATTTCACATCTTCCATCATTGCCATTGAAATCTGCTGGCCGTTTGCTGATAATGTTTAGCCTGGATTTATAGTTTGCATATAGATACAGAAAGTTCATCTCCAGCAGGGATTATAGAGAGAAGAAAGTTCGATAGACAAGTCTGACTTCAGATACAGTCATAAAAACCACAGAGCCTTGAGAGATCCCTCTCTGCCCCTCCTTCTCTTCAGACAGGTGAGTAAGACCAATAAAGATGAAATTACACACAGTTGCTTAATCAAAACCCCTCTCTCCAGAAGGTTTTTAAGAAGATCTCAGAAACATCTGATGGTATGCTTATGCTGGGAACCAGATTTAAGTCAAATCAGTATGGTCATGGAGTTGAAATAAGTAATTTTATTTAGATGATAATTTTTTTCCTCATATAGTCAGGAAAAAAATCCTACACAAGTCAAAGCAGTTTCAAGCACAGTTTATAGTATCCCACTGTCCCACTGTCTTGTATAAAATGAAGTCTGCCTAGGGTATTAAGGAAGGTATTTCAAACTGCACAAGATGGAAAGAATGTTTGCTTGTGTATAGTTACAGGAGAGTAGGGGAGGGTTTGAAATGTTTCTATCAATAAGGGAAGGCCTTCTTTATGCTCTTACACATTGAAAACTTTCCTCTCTGAATTAACTGTCTCCTTACCCACACATTTCCTGCTGCAAACAAAAAGATCTGCCAAATTTCATTCTCTGTTGTTGACATGGTGCCGAGCTGGGGGAGAGAGAAAGTCCAAAAATTGCTCAGCTGCCAACTTGAAGCTTGCAAGATCGCTGACATTTCCACAGTGACGTTTAGTTAGCAAGGTTGAGAAATCTGAAGTGGTCAGATCTGACGAACTGCAAACACTGGGATTGTTTTTGATTTACTAGCAAATTGTGGGATAGTTTAAAAAGTTCTAAAGGGCAAAACTTTCTCAGATGCTGACATTGCATGTGAGCACAAAGAAGCATAAATGAAAATATACAAAATCCCTTATCCTTTAAAGCAACCCGTAGTCTGTCTGAAAGAGACAAAACCACCTCTTCATTCCATTCCAGAGGCTGGCAAGTGTGTTAGATCTGACAGATAATGTCAAACGATGTGATAAAAGGCCTATCGGAGGAACACAAATAATACCATCACAGGCACTGTCAGTCCACCGAAGACCCATCTGCACAAGATCAGAGAGGAGCATAGGGACAAAGGCAGGAACCCAAACTCTTAACTTAGTCAAAGAGACACCCTGGCCAGACCTTCCCAGGGCCATCCCAGGAGACTGTCATCCCCTGTGTCCTGGGGTGACACCCATCCTGACGAGTCATCTCTGGAGCATCTTCTGGAGCTTGGGGCATAGGGGACCATGCGTCCATGGTGCCAGCAACCGGAGTCAGTATTTTTCTGGGTGCCAGCTACCATACAGGGATCAAGGGCCAAAGGGCTTGTGTACCTGGGTGCCACTAAATGGAGAGTGACCACAAGAGGCACTGGCTACCAGAAGGACCAGCAGAGTCCCAGCTGGAGAGACAATAGAGTCTGGGGGGCTCTCAGGGCGAGACCTGCATGGATGTGTGTTTCTATGTGGAGACCATTGGTAGGGAGCTTGGCTACTGGGGAACCAGGAGCATCCAGACCAGCACAAAACAAAAGATCAAAAACTATGGCTATTTCTGAACCCCAAATATAGTCTTCACTCCAAAACGTATAGAGAAATACTGGTTCACCCTTTGTGTCTCTGGTTTGCCTCCACTGTTTCCTCCCTTTGAAACAAAGTTCATATCCTTTGTAGATCTGTGATTTCATGATGATTTTAATTTGATTTGTTCTCACAACTCTAGTCCAAGTTTCACTACCTATCTACTAAATAAACACAGGAGACTCCAAATCGAACATTTGAATGGGAGATACTAATGATTTTCCCCTTGCTCAAGCACTAAGCATCCCAGATATGTAAGGATCTAACTGTGGATATAGTTCAGAGTATTTAGTGTTGGACCAGGAAAGTGTAATTCCATGACATGTCCTCTTGAGCAGCAAAGCTAGCTGATGTGGTTATATGTCTAAATGTTCTCCTTCTTGTCCCAGGCTTTCAACAGGAGTATTGACACTTCTGGGCTACAGTCAGGTAAGAACAGCAGAAACAAGACAAATTAGGTTGTTCTTCATGCCACAGGCAGCAGACACATGGATATTTTTGCCACTGAAAACTGTGGTTTTGAAAGAGCTTTCATGGGCTGCAGAAGATATCAGACAAGTACTTTGAGAGGACGTGTTTATTTAGGGGGAAATGACATGTGACTTCAGGGGTTAATTTCTGAGACCTCACTCAGCAAAGCTCAGTCAAAACCTGTGTAAACGTGTTATGCCATGGACATCTGTGGATGGACTAGTGTAGTCTTCAATGAGAAAATGCAACCCAAAATTCTAAGAAGAAAAATTTCATTGCTATGAGCTACCAAAAGGGATGTGCTCACATCAGCTGGTTCAGCCCACCTTTACAGAGAGAACACTTTGTTTCTACAAGTTTATTCAGCTGAAGCACCTTCATCCTCCTGTTCTGGGTGGAAAATACCCCCCCAAAAAAGCATTCATGTAGCATTTTAGCTATTGTAGATAGTAAATAGCCATTTATGTAACTCATATAAAGAAAAAAACATGCTGTTGGCTGTAGACAGAATGTGAACAGAAAGGAACAACATACCTGTATATTTGCCCCTAAACTGATGGACTATTGGCAAATTTCTTGCAAAATGGTGAAACGTAACTTTCCATCAAAGTAAATATTAACTTGTGTACTTTTCTATTTTATTCAAGATAATTCTGAAGCTTTTTACAGCTGACTCTGTAACGTAGTACGTACACACATAAATACATGTCTGCGTCTGTGTTTAATCAAGTCTGGTCTGCCTTAGAGCATGACAGTGAATGCAATGTCACAAAAAGGGAGGGCAGCTCCTGGATCAGGTATTCCTGTCTGCAGATGAGAATTCTCTCCCCCACTCAACTGTCTGCTGCCCCCTCCCAAAATTCTAGCTTCTAGGAATCAGCATTTTCCCAGTGAAAATAAATTTTAATTAAAAGTCTCAACCATGTATTTGTACTTCCATCCAGAAAGGTGCATGCACACAATATGCCTCTTCCTTTCTACTGGCAACACATAGAGATGAAAGCCATGAAATGCTGTCACAGAGACGACAAATGTATTCATGCATTCCCACCAACTGAAGATGAAACTTGGCTTTTAGAATATGACCACATATGACCACAGAACTGAATTTAACTTGTGCTACATAATTCCACACTATGTTAAAATACAGCTAACAACTGGACTCACTGAGATTGATTATGTGGTGAAAAACGTGATAGTGCGGGTTTCCTTTTTCTTGCTCACTCATCATAGTGCCCACCAGCCCTATGTGCTGGCTCTGCACACAACTTCGCTCCTTGCTGGTGTTTGTTCATTTGATCCCTATCCTGGAATCACCCCCTCCTTGACTGTAAGACACCTCACAGTCGCATTTCACGTTCCATGTGTGATGAGGATGATTCATACTTGTTACTCCCACATTGTGTTCCTACACAAACTCAGACAGTCCCTGTATTTATTTCCTATTCTCAGCAGGGCAAGATATTCAGGATGCATTTCCTGTAAGCACTCATTGAGAAGGAAGGGGTCTTCCTTTCTCTGCAAGTGTAAGTCTAAAGCATGTTTCAGCTCCCAAAACGTAAAACAAAGGCTGGAAATTAGTCATCGTGCAAATAGGCTCTAGCTGCGTTGTTTTTCAAGTCTTATGTCACCAGAATAATTGAAGCCCCTCAATTCCCAGAAATGTGGTAATAATTAGGCTGGAAGGAGGAAAGAGATGAACGAAGAGTAAAAAAAAAAAGTCAAAACAAAGAGTAAGTAGCCGTGACTAACAAAACTAAGCAAAGGGAGAAATACTGGGCACATTTTCTTTTAGTACATAATGAAACTGGCAGCAGTGGTAGGACAAAGATATCGTTGTTAATTCTGCACTCCTAAAATGTGATGACAAACTCATGGAACAGCAGTGCTGGATCAGGTTCAAAGCATCACCAGAAATCTTGAAAATGAGGTAAGGCATAGATAACATCAGTATGTTATGCCAAAATGCCAAATTATCACCTGATGAAAAAAACTCCTTACTTATTAAAAAAAAAAAAGTAAGAAAACTACACAGAAGGAGCCAAGTGCTGGATTGGGGGAGCTTTTAATGTCTACAACAAAAACCAGTATCAAACATGAGGTGTTTACTTCTTAAAAATTAAACCATGAAAGAGTCTGCACAGTGACCGATACTGCCTTAAGAAAATATCACAATAGAATCAGTTAGAAAAGCCAAAATATTTCCAAGAACTTGATGATCTGGGAATAGCAAAGCTCGGTTCATAGAGGGAAAAAGATATGCCCAGTCCTGATGGACAAGAATCTATCTTTCCAGATTAATGGTGACTCAAAATTATGAGCTTTGAGTCGATTAATTTTGTTTCTAACAACACCTTTTACAAGAAGTGTTTCCCACATCACTACTTCAGTCTCACTTGCTGGAATGTGGTCAGGGCAAATCTTGTCTGTCAAAGAGCATTTCCACTTCTGAGGAATTAAGGATGCAGCAGTGATGCAAAATGGTATTTGTTTCAGAAATGCTCAGCAGCTGCAAATGCTACAGTGCAGAAGCCAAAGCAACACAATAAAAGACGTGATAGAAGAAACTCAATAGCTCCTACTGCTCTTCCTGCTTTTTTTTTCACTGGACATATTTCAAAAATCCAAACTTGGGGATTAAAATTTTCCATCATGGAAAAACCAAAAGACACGAATATTCACTGTCATGCTGTCGTGGTTTAACT
>NW_010269818.1:0-2453 GCF_000690775.1 Eurypyga helias
TTGTGATAGCCTTAAAAATTTCTATTTGCCAAGTGGTCTTACTTATGATCAGTTTCATAATTACTACACAGTTATTACACATGTACTAATGAGTGTGGCATTATTTCTAAAGTGTATTCTGCAAAACAATCTCCATTCTTTTTCAAAAGCAAAACTCACACTGATACAAACTTATACGGACTTCATCTGCACAATGCCTACACTAAAATGGAGGAAGAACAGATACAAATTTATTTAAACCCATTAACTATTATATAAAGCAACAGTATCATCTTCTTTTTTACTACCTTTTGAACATTATTATTATGACCTTAAAGAAGTGCAGCTTATTCGTTAGTTTCTACAACCAACATGGAAATAAATAAGAGGTATATTACTTTCTGAGAAACCTTCATAAATAGATGGGGAAATGCACAGCCTGCAAAGAAGATTAAGGGATGCTCTTCTCTACTTTTTCTACTTCTGAAATTCCATGATTATGGTGGAGAAAGTGATAGCTCTTGGTATCCCCAGAGAATACTTTCATTTTTTTCAATCATGTAAATTTCATTTGCTCAGACATCTATAACGAGACAGAGGTAGCTTACAATAATTTACATTTCAATCTCCCAAATACATATGAAATGGAAAACAGTTCTGTGACAATAAAATTTTATTAGCTGAGTTAAGTGTAATTTACAGTTAATATATGAAAAACTTCTCAGTTCACTTCATTCTGTCTGATAAGCCAGAAAGAGCAATATATTAACATAATGGATCTGTGAAGTGGTTAACACTCTTTACTTTACATGTTGTCTATTACTCACAGAAATTTAGTTTGAGGCTTTTTCATGGAAATTGACATCAACTATTGACAATTATTGATTTAGCAGCAAGGTGATTTGACTGTTTTTGCATAAATGAAATCAAAATCCAATTAAACTTGACTTCCTAGCTGAACTATTTATCACTGACAGGATGCTGAAGACTACTGATACTTGTATAGGTCATACTTATTGTGATGAAATCAGGTTGTTTAAATATACACTCTAAAGAGATTATCTTCTTTTTTCTCTTTGGTGTCTGCAGAGAGTAGATAGTAGGTAACCATCCTGTCCAAAACCTTTTTTTGGTCCTTTTATGTATAAATATAAACAAACAAACAAACCAACCAACAAAAAAATCTGCCTTTTTTCAGGTATCCATCCTGAGCAAAAGTATTTAATAGTAACATCATGGCTAAATTCCTGTATTTCTTAAGGAAAATCAAGATGACAAACTAAAATCTCATCTTCAACTCTCTTGAAAAACAACAGTTCCCACAAAGAAGATTATTTTTATTAAAGAAATAATTTAATAGTAACTTAGTAATTAAGTTTGGCCCTAAGTTTAATACTAACTTTATGTTATTAATTTACAGCTGTTCTATAAAATGAGTATATACTTATGCCATGAATATGGCTCATGAAAATTGCACTGTCTGTGTCAATGTGCAACTTAGCTCCATGAATATATTGACATTCTCTGCTTACTACACTGATGTACTTGGGAGGCAAAATCAGTGCAGAAAATAACAGAGTAACCCAGAAACAGCCCAAGTCACTTGGAAAAGCAAGACGTCTACCTATATATAAATGATTGTGTACAGCGTAAGTTTAAACTTGTTAAATTCAAAATAACTTGAGGGTTGGGAGCATAAAAATACAATGTATCTAACACTCTTCCTAAATTAAATGGTAAATTGCACCTTACAAGGAACAATGAGTTACAGCATACGATATGATTAAAAAGTATTCGTGCCTACTGATCTTAGTCACGGTTTGCATTTCTTGTTGTTTGGGATAGTGGTCCTTTTATGAAGACAACTGAAAGTGGATAAAGATTCCCCAGTTGTTAGAGCACTTTGATTATGATATTTGCTCTTCATGCCTTCTTATCATTACGGGAGCTTACATGGTAGATTTGATTGGGTATTCTACAAGCATGATTTGTGGAAGCTTTATATCCCTAGCTTACATACAGTCAACACTGACTGTAGACATGTCAGTGGCCATCAAGTACCACATGTTTTCTAAACATATATGCATTTAGATCCCCAAATGTTGATTTATATAATAAAATGGAATATATTCAGGTGAAAGAAATATATGCCAGGCGTTATGGCAAAAATTTACAAACACATCTTATACATCTAAAAATGCAGCTGATTATGGAAGCTTAAATGAATATAATAACTATTCTTATAATTTTATTTTTTATTTTGTCATTCAAATATGCCTTCTCGTTATTTTTTCTTTTTTTTTTTGATCCTGCTTTTTTTCAGAACTGAAACTTGATAGAACATGGCATTTACCCCTTTGGTGTCCAGAAAGATACAATTTTTCTAAACCATTTGGGAGCTGATATACATCTGCTAGGCTAAGGATGTGTGGGCTAAGGCCCACACAAACTGTGCTGGGCTCAGCCAGGAAAGG
>NW_010269819.1:0-2850 GCF_000690775.1 Eurypyga helias
ACCTCCGCATTCTCCATGTGCCTCTCCAAATGCCTGTCATGCGTTTTTTAATATGTTATTTTGCAATTGTCTATGATATTGGGTAGACAGAATGTGATTGAGTGACACAGTTGCTCATCCATTAAAATTATTTGGTGATAATAATAAAAGTAATGACTTCAGGCTGAGGACTTCATACTTATGACTACTTCCTGCTTGATATTACACATTGCTGGAGAAATTACCTTTAGTGACCTATGTTAAAAATGTCAAATGTCATGTTTCTCCTATTCTGCAGTCAACAGTCCATGCTTAATTAAAGTTCTAAATTCCAAGACAGCAGCTCAAAAGGGCACTTGAATGGGGTAAATATAACAAGGGACACTGAAGACCTCTTGATAACCTCTGATAGAAATGTCAAATGCAGGAACTCTTCAATTCTGTGTAGTGGTTCATAATGACTGGGACTTTTACTGTGTAGGGATTAGTTCTGTAAGAAAATTACATTAGTTCATTTAGTGATTTACAGTTCTTCTAAATGAGAACATGTAATTCCTGTCAAGAAAGACAATCTACATCCTCCCTCATTATACTTTTAACTTTTTTAAAATCTGCAATTTCCTGTGGTCATCTGTCTTTCTGACAAATGCCTTGTGGTCATACTCTGATATTAAAGGCAGACTTGAATTAGGAGATAGATCTTAAATTTTAAAGATGACAAAGTTTGGGCTCACTATGGTCATCAAGAAAAGGAACTTACACAGTCATAAACTCTCAGATAAATTATCATTCACATCTAACTTATCTAAGAAGTGCCTCTCATGAAGGAGGTGGAGCCCTTAAGAAAAATATGTGAATACTCTGGTTCAAATAACAATTCCAGAACTCAGGAAATATTTCACTTTAAATGTTCTTTACTTCTGTAGACTAAAACAACTCACATTCAACTGGACCATTTATCTTATTTGTTAAATTACACTTGCCAGGCATAATTGTTTGGTATCCCTTTTCCAAGAATGACAAGACAAAAAAAAAATAATGTAATTGGAAAACGTGATATTATAGTAGTGACGCAGAATAGGCACCTTTGTTTTGTCCATTAAGGGCCCAAATTATTACAATGTAGACAGCAAGGTTCAGCTGTTAAATCTTTCCTCTCAGCTCCCAATCCCATCGAGAGCATGTGCTTCTGACAGGATAGAGCTGACAACTCCATTTGTATCCCATGTATTTAAATTACAGCCATGCCACCTGGAAAGACCTTGAGTGTTTCAAAGTCCCCTAGACCATTTATTTCAGTCTATCAAAGTCTTATTATCTACAACATTTATGTTTACCTCAGTTCTATGACAATCTTGCTGAAATCAGAAACACTGACTCAGCAGTCAGACTTGGTTTATTTTGTATTTTGCTTTCAGAAAGATGTCATGTATGTGTTTTTGCATTTTATTGACCAAGAAAATGTATTTATATAATCAGTGACAAAGCTGCACTAAGATGTGAGTTTAATTAAAGTGTCTGACAAGTACAATGACAGAAGTAGAGGAGAAGGTGAATGAAAGAAATTAACTTCATACTAGGAGGAAAAAATGCATAGGTCTATAGTAACACTGAAATATTGCTGTAACAAAAAAAAAAAAAAATCCAAGCAAATCAAAAGACAAAGCTTACAAAAGAGCTGAAATGTGTAGGGGGAGGTACTGGATTTCAAACTATCTCTTTAAAGAACATGACTTCTTTTTGTTTGTAAAGAACCCAACAGCATAACAAACCAATGTATGCAATGTAAGTAAAAGATCAGTCTACCCACTACTAAGGCAGAGTGACTCTGTTGAGAATACTCTCAGCTGTGTACAATGCAATACTACAGAAAAGGTTTATTCAATAAAATGAGACAATAATTGGAGATAAATACAGACTTCTTTGGACAAATGATTGTTTGTTATCCAGATACACATTCTGTCATTATTTAAAATGCTACTTTAAGCCAGAAGATGTCTGAGGATATTTTATGCTTTCAGTAATAAATGGCTGACTAGAAGAGTACTTTTGCACTAATTTTCATTTTTTAAAGGATTTTTCAGCAGTGTGAATATCACTCATCCAGGCCACTGATCGACTTCTGTTACCAATGCAAAACTTTTTCAAAGCTAGTTTTGTACCTTGTTTTCTTAACCTTGAAGATATTTCAACTGATTATTGACAGACAAACTGTGAGTATCTTATAAGTTCTGATGCTGTAACACAATAGCAGTATGGTTTCTCTGTCATTATGTCTTGTCTACAGTTTCACTTCCTTTTATAAACATCTGCTGTCCATTACACATTAGACCAGAACTCCAGAACATACTTAAGGTCCAGTTCAGTAAAAACCTTCAGTTTGAAAATCCATGACTGCTGCTTTCTTGTCCTGGAAAGTGGAAAATCTGAGAATTTTCCAGAAAGGAAAACAGTCAAAAAACCCATTGTTTTCAAGGCAATATTACTTAGGAAGAATATAGGAAACTGTATTAAATAGGAAGAAAACACAAAAGAGGCAAACAAGAGCAACAATTAAGAAAAAAAAAGAAAGGTCTTATTTCAGTAATGCAGGTTTTAGCGAGAGATTCTCTATGTTTGGCATATCTCCTGATTACTGTACATAAAGGCAATGGATAGACAGAGAGCTCATGGGTATGTATGGAATACATCCGTGGGTCCTGAAAGAACTGGCAGATGGAGTTGCAAAACCTCTATCCATCATATTTGATAAGTCATGGCAGTCTGCTGAAGTTCTCACTGACTGCAAAAGAGTAAACATAACCCCCATCTTCAAAAAGGGAAAAAAGAGGACCCGGGAAACTACAGGCCAGTCAGTCTCACCTCTGGTCA
>NW_010269819.1:2906-3169 GCF_000690775.1 Eurypyga helias
AGGGAGAATGAGATGATTGGTGACAGCCAGCATGACTTCACCTAGGGCAGATCGTGCCTGAACGAATATGGTGGCCTTCTATGATGGGGTCACATCATCAGTGGATAGAGGACAGGCAACTTATGTCATCTACCTAGACTTGTGCAAAACCTTTGATACTGTCCCACATGACATCCTTGTCTCTAAACTGGAGAGACATGGATTTGACAGATGGACCACTCAATGGATAAAGAACTTTTGGATGGTTGCACTCAGAGGGTGGT
>NW_010269820.1:0-2037 GCF_000690775.1 Eurypyga helias
TCCTGAGCTGCAGAACATCCTCCTCTCCTAGAGCCTGATAGTGCCATGCTTGGCAGAGAAAAGCCATTTAAGCACATGAATAATTGTTCTCGTGCGCACGGTTTCACTGTGCTGCGCCGAAAGGCATCGCTGCCTGGGTGTCTGCTGCCCAGCGCAGTGACCAGCCAAGCCCTGACTCTCCGTGCTGCTACAAAACAGCGACGGGGTGCAATTTCTGATGCTCTTGGAGAAGGCAAACTCTTGACTTCTCTCTTTCCAAATGAATGAGGAAGCCCTGCAATCTGGCCTTGCTACCATACTGTCTCATCTTTCTGTAGCTGCTACTCCACGGAGAACTCCGACCCGCGCAGAGAACCGGCGCTGCCAACGCCCGCCGGCGGAGGAAGCCGACGGGCTGGGTCAGGAAGCCCCCTTAGGGCGCGATACCTTGCTGGCACGTGGGACCCGTCCACCCAGGCGCGCAGAGACATCGCCCGCCGATGTGGTCGCAGGTCGCGTTGTTGAAGCAGTGGCACGTCTGGCTGCAGTTCTGGCCGTACCGGTTCTCCTGGCACGCTGCGTGGGAGCAGAAGCAGGCAGAACTTAGGTGGCAGGTAGGGATGGCATCAGCCAGACTCCTACCCAGCATCCCAAACGCACTTGTCTGGGACCGGAGTCAAGACCAGTGCATGGCTGCTTGGGACAGCCATATAAGTTGGTTTTTAGGGTGCTAGGGGGGAAATAACCCCTGTACTCTATGAGTGGCTGACATCTGAACACCGACACGTTGTCATCTTCAACGTCATTTTATCTATTAGAGAACTGGTTTGCCAGACGCCCAAGCCCTCCCTACGTTCAATGTGCTCAGGCAGAGCCCCAACCCCTGGTCCCTCCCCAAAAGCAAATACTTATCTGCTGCAGAGAATCAGCTTCCACACAGGTAAAAAACCACACGTGGGGAACAGAGACCTAAACCCTTGGGCTCTACACCCTGGAGATGGCTCCTGCGTGCCTCACGGGGGGCTGCTCCAGCCCGTTCTCGGCCGCAGAGGCTGCAGCCACCCTTACCCTGGTCGCAGCGGGGGCCATCCCAGCCCGGGGGGCAGTGGCACTGGCCCGTTACGTGGTCACAGCGGGCACCATTCAGGCAGTCGCAGGCTTGCTGGCACTCCAATCCGTAAAATCCATCAGGACAGGCTGTGGAAAACAAAGGAGAAATCCCTGCAAAATGCCTACACAGAGAGCTGGGAATGTGCCGGCAGAGAAGAGCTGGTGGCCTCTGTGGCCACTGAAACGCTGCACCAGTGTGCCAGCCACTTGCCCCAGGCAGGGCAGCGGGATACTGGATGCCCATCCATGAGGGATGCTGAAGGTGCAGGACAAAGCTGTGGTGGAGCAGAGGAGCAACGGCATCAGGTCTCCTGGACCCAGGGACCCGTTTGGGAGTGGGTTCCGAGACCCTGTGCACAACGTGTGTGTGACCAAGGCAGCCGTGAATTTACTCCTCTTTTAGTTTTTAGTTTTCCCTTCACAATTAAACCCTGTGACTTAGCTGTGAGCATGCGGCTTTCCCCATTGCCATCCCGAGGGATCCTCTTTGCTGTAACACAGCAGCAAAGCCAGAGGAGGAATGCAGAGGTGGCGCTGGGTCCCCAGCGAAGGTACGTACCGTGCTCACAGAAGGTTCCCCGCCAGCCTGGGCTGCACGTACAGGCTCCGCTGACGTGGTCACAGGCAGCCCCGTTGTCACACTGACACCGGTGCCGACAGCTCAGCCCAAACCATCCTTCTGGGCACTCTGGCAAGCAGAAACAAACAGGACTAAGGAGCCTGTGCTTTCCTGGTGTTCCTGGGAAGGGGTCAGTCTGAATGGGCATAACAGCATAATAGAGTAACAGAATGGTTTGGGTTGGAGGAGACCTTAAAGACGACCCAGTCCCACCCCCTGCCATGGGCAGGGACACCTTCCACTAGCCCCGGTTGCTCCAAGCCTCATCCAGCCTGGCCATGGACACTTCCAGGGATGTGCCATCCAGAAAGTTCATCCCACGACCACCC
>NW_010269820.1:2220-6168 GCF_000690775.1 Eurypyga helias
CCCGTGTAGCCAGCGTCGCCCACGCCCTGCCCCGTCGTCGGGCTGCACCCCCCGTCGCTGTTGCTGCAGTTGCAGGGGTGAGCACAGTCGGGCCCCCAGCGACCCGCATCGCAAGCTGAAACACAGCGGGGGACAGGTTAACGGCGCGGGCTCCGCTTTGCTCAGCTTCTCCGGCGAGCGAAGGCGTGGGCACGGCGCTGCCCTCTCCTCGGGGGGCTATTCCCATGGATCCCGATGCTTCTCACTTGGGCAGAAGGGCAAACAGGGCAGTGGGTCCTCAGCGGGAGAGTGGGAGTGGGCGCTATGTCAGCACGTATCGGATGGGAGTTCATTCTGCAAGCAAGCCCAGCACGGAAAGGCGAGTGGCAGGACAGAGCAGAGAAGCCTAAAGGATTTCAGAGCGGGATTTTCCTGGCAGAGGCACAGCAGAGGTGACAACCAAGCGAACCATAGCGCAGCTCCGCACATGTCAGCATCTCCCAGGAGCAATGGATAGTAACTGCCGGGCACAATACCTCTTTGACAGTTGTACCCCGTCCAGCCCGGTGCGCAGCTGCACGTCCCCGTCACAGGATGGCAATGGCCCTCGTTCCCACACTGGCAGCTCAGCTGGCACTCTGGGCCGAACCAGCCCGGCGGACACACTGCCGACGGAGACATGGAATCGCTGCCAAAACCCTGCAGCGAGGGCTGCCAAGAGGTGCTCCGGCAGAGCCAGCACCAGCCCCGATGCTCCAGGCAGTGCCTGGTCAGTAGCTGGGTGCAGGGACTCCAGCTCGACCTCACACACCCTCATCCCAGCGGGAGACAGCCGATCAGGCACGGGGAACCCGGCAGCAGACAGCACTCACCGTCCTGGCAGCGGTGACCGGTGTAGCCGGGTGGGCACAGGCAGGCTCCCGTGGTGGGATGGCAGCTGGCGTTGTTGGCACACTCGGGGCAGATCTCCTGGCAGCCCAGTCCCCAGTGACCCTCTGGGCAAGCTGCGGCACAGGCAGAGAGAGAGGACACGTCGGGATCACAGCCGAGGCGTAAGAGGGAAATCCCTATTTTCTAGTGCACAGGAATGGGTCCCCTTTCTCGTTCGTGCAAAACATGGACTTGTGTTTGGCAATATGTGGCTACCAGCCAGGATAATGTTTGACAAACAGTGTTCCAGCCCCAGTAAGTGCTATTCTGATCCTACTCCAGTACTTCCATTTGAATTTTGGAGTGGGGGGGAGCTACAAGGGCTCCTTGCTAGGCAATGGTGTTGCTGGCAAAGGGTCTTTGCAGCTGCTGTCACACCGGGAATGTTAGTCAGCATTCCCAGATCTGCTTTTAGTTGCAAGAGGCTACAAACTGATAAATCTGGGGCAAGAATCCTCATTTAACTCCTCCTAAGCTGTTCCAGGGCTTGGAAAAAAATCAGTTCACGATGTACGGTGAGCGCTGTGCATGTGTGGTTTTACTGCTCGGTCCAACTATCAGCAGCAGGGTGTATGTATGTGGCTAATACCTTCCAGCTGCTGAAGTACTGCATAATCATGGTTTAATTTAGGATTCTCTGTTTTTCCAGCAGTTAAAGAGTAAAAAGCTAAGCTAGTGGAGCCCTTCGTTTCAGACTTACCAACACAAGCTGCATTTTTTCTAATTTCCCATGAAGGTAGTTCTAATTGCACTAGGTGTGTTTAAGGCTACGTTTCACAAAAAAAAAAAATTACAGCCCTGCACCTACATCCCTACCTGGGCGCATCAGCTGCTGTTGGCTCCTCACCTTGGCCACAGTCGCGTCCCGTCCAACCCGGCAGGCAGTGGCACTGCCCCGTGCTCCGGTCACAGGGAGCTCCGCCGCAGGAGCAGGGCTGCCGGCAGCCCGGACACTCTGTGTGGAAAACAGCAGGGTGAGATCCAACGGCTCCCAGGGAGGCTTTCCCGAGCAAACATCCCCTCTGGACACTCTGTGTGGAAAACAGCAGGGTGAGATCCAACGGCTCCCAGGGAGGCTTTCCCGAGAGCATATAACCGGTCCGACCCTGCATGCCAACGCAGCTCTGAGAGGAAAAGCTCAGCTGGGAAGGGTCGCCAGGCTGGAGAGGAAGACAGCGCTGATGGGGCTGGATGGAACCGTTCTGTTACCCACAGCGGTCTCCTGGAACCTCTAGCAGGGCACAACGTTACCTTGATTTGCTCCCCAGCCTGGAGAGGAGAAGCTCTGGGGAGACCTTATAGCACCTTCCAGTGCCTGGGAGGGGGCTACAAGAAAGTTGGGAGAGACATTTAACAAGGGCAGGGAGTGACAGGACAAGGGGTAATGGGTTTAAACGGAAAGAGGGAGATTGAGATTGGACATCAGGAAGGAATTCTTCCTGCAGAGGGTGGGGAGGCACTGGGACAGGTAGCCCAGAGAAGCTGTGGATGCCCCATCCCTGGAAGTGTCCAAGGCCAGGCTGGATGAGGCTTGGAGCAACCTGGTCTAGTGGAAGGTGTCCCTGCCCATGGCAGGGGGGTGGACTGGGTGGGCTTTAAGGTCCCTTCTGACCTAAACCATCCCATGATTCTATGAAAACAACTGGCTGTCGATACAGAAACTCGCTTGGCTCTTCGTACCCCATGGCATGATTCAGCAGCAGGGTAATTACATGCAGGCTGAAGGGCTCAGACCCACAGACCCTTAAACCCTGCCTGAGTCTCCCAGAAGAGCTCCATGCATGCAGTTTCTGTTTGTGGAAACTGCAGCAGATGCAAACCCACCAGCATTCACCAATGGCAGAGGAAAAGCACACCAGCGCGAAGATTTCAAGTGACACAGTGGAGTTTTTGTTATTCCTCCTCTTTGCTAATTGATGGCAGATGTTTGTCTTCACCCTTTAATAATTTCCAGATCCAAACAACAGCCAAGAGCCTACTATTCCTATACAAATATTTGTGTTATTTCCTGCGACTCTCCCCCTTGCAGGCTGAAGCTCCTTTCTTATTCCTTTTAAAAATAACCCGACTGAAAGCGTCCGGCCCGGCAAGGCGCCGCGTGGCTCTGGAGGCAGCAGCTCGGGGGGGCCCGGGGGCTGTCGGCACCCCTGTGAGGGGGCACAAGCCCTGCACGAGCTGCTCGCAGCCCTGCTCCTCACGCTGCCGACCTCTGGTAGCTCTTGCTTATGTAGGAGCTCTCTGTGAGCAGCTGCAGCTTTTGCTCTGACCAACAGACCAGCCGTGCTCTGTCAGTGGGGGTGTCATGCAGGATAATTGTGCTAGCAGCTTGGTTGGGTTAATGGTTGTAACTTCTATGGTGGGGGTGGAGGGAGGGCTTGGTCAGACATAAGTTAGTGCCGAAACTCCCGGGATACTTGAATCAAAACTCAGATGCTGGCCACTGCACGACTCTTGATGCCGTGTCTTCACGCAGTGTGTCCTCAAGTGTGAACTTCGAGAGCTCAACTTTTTGCATTTCAGGGGACTGGAGCCCCTCTGCCCTGGGGACAGGCTGGGAGAGTTGGGATGTTCAGCCTGGAGAAGGGAAAGCTCCAGGGAGACCTTATAGCACCTTCCAGTGCCTGGGGGGGCTACAAGAAAGCTGGGGGGGACTTTTTCCAAGGGCAGGGAGTGACAGGACAAGGGGTAACGGGTTTAAACTGAAAGAGGGACATTGAGATTGGACATCAGGAAGGAATTCTTCCCGGAGAGGGTGAGGAGGCACTGGGACAGGTTGCCCAGAGAAGCTGTGGATGCCCCATCCCTGGAAGTGTCACTTGCAGGACCAACTGCAGTGGTCTGGGAGGGCACACTCACATTCTGTAAGTCCTTTCCTGTTGTTTTGTGGAGAGGAAATTTGTGTGTGTGAGGAGCAGGGGGTTTACAGCTGATGTCGAGTTGTCCCCAGCCTTACCTTGCTCGCAGTTCTCCCCGTGGTACCCTTGGGGACACTCTCTCCAGCACTCCCCGGTGACATGGTCACAAGAGCCTCCTGGTGAG
>NW_010269820.1:6365-6594 GCF_000690775.1 Eurypyga helias
GTTCTCCCCGTGGTACCCTGGGGGACCCTCTTTCCAGCACTCCCCGGTGACATGGTCACAAGACACTCCTGGAGAGCAGCTACATTTCTTGCAGCCATCCCCGTAAAAGCCAGGGTCGCAGGCTGTGAGCAATCATAATGAAAGAGAAAGGACACCCGGCATCAGGCCATTGACCTGGGAAGAGCAGGCAGCGACGGGCACTGAGCAGCACCCTCCAAGCCGATAGCTG
>NW_010269820.1:6624-9670 GCF_000690775.1 Eurypyga helias
CATTACAAGGTCCTGTATGACAGGATAAGGGGAAATGGGTTTAAATGGAAGGAGAGGGAGATTGAGATTGGACATCAGGAAGGAATTTTTCCCGGAGAGGGTGAGGAGGCACTGGGACAGGTTGCCCAGAGAAGCTGTGGATGCCCCATCCCTGGGAGTGTCCAAGGCCAGGCTGGATGAGGCTTGGAGCAACCTGGTCTGGTGGAAGGTGTCCCTGCCCATGGCAGGGGGTGGGACTGGGTGGGCTTTAAGGTCCCTTCCAACCCAAACCATTCCATGATCCCATAATTTACAGGTGTTCCCATCCTGCCGTGCAGGTTCCTCATGTCAACAACGTGACTCAAGTCTGACAGCGAGCTTTGATCCTAATCTGAACAACCAGAGGCCAGACCCTCACAGGAGGGTGGTCAGTGAGCCAAGCCTTCCCCCACCCTGAAAATTAGCTAGGGGAGACGAGGCTGCAGGAGGAGGAAGGGGGATGCTCCAACTCACTCATCTCACAGCGCTTGCCACGATAGCCGGGTTTGCATCGGCAGGAGCCGTCCCGCTTGTCGCAGTCCTGCGTGTTCTGCTGCAGGCAGTCGCACTCCTCGGAGCAGCCAGGGCCAAACGCCCACTTTGGGCAAACTAGATGCAGAGGGAGAGAGCCAATCAGTCACCTGCGATCCCAAGAGGCAGAAGCTCTGCCACCCACTGCTCGCCCTTCCCAGCCGGAAAGGCTGTAGTGGGAGAGTAATATACACCTCGACAAAAGATGAGGACAAGCCTACCTAAATGGCAGTACCGTCCATATAAGCCAGGATCGCACAGACAGGCTCCGTAAATCCGATGGCAACGACCCCGGTTGGCACAGTTGCACTTTTTCCTGCAGTGTTTCCCAAAAAATCCTTTAGGGCATCCTAGTAACAGAGATCGTTTTTTTCGGGGACGATGAGCCAGTTTCAGCCTGTGGTTTTATTTCAGGCAGACCACAGGAAAACCATCCCAAAATCAAAGCTCTCAGGAATGAACCTAGGCAAAGGGTGCAGACAAGCAGGCTGGCTTGTTTTCCAACCGGGAATGGGCTTGCTTCTCTATGCATTAAGGTAATGCCCAGATTCCCTGCGTCAGAGTGCCTGGCACTCCTGTCCCCACGCAGCATCCCGGCGCGTTTCACCGCCTTCTCCAGGCACCCATCGCTCTCCACCTCGCTTGACATGCGAATGCTGCTAGAAATCTGTACGGCGGGGTCTGGGAAGTCAGTGTTTTCATACAGGAGAAAGTAAGTAATACATGAGGCCGTTCCTACTGACAAATATCTGCACTATTAAAGGAATAAAATTACTGCTCTTTCTCTGTTATGCTAAAGATCTTAATATGAGAAGCACATGGCAGACAGACTGTGTCAGCAGAAAGCTCTAGCCAGCATCTGTCCAGGCAGCACGTGCCTCCCCCCGTGTAAGAACAGCAGTTTAAACAGGGGAAATGCCACCCTGGGACAACAACTCGGTTCTTCATTGTTTATTTTCATCTTCCTGTTTTGTCTCTGTACCCCTCAATCACCTCCTTCCTACAGAAAGAAAAGGTTGGGGTGTCCCTTGCATTCATTTTCACCCCGCTTAGGTCTCCTGTAGTAACAATTCCCATATGTTCCCAGCCATTTGCCTGAAGTCGCTCTGTCTGAATCTCTTTTTGTCTCACTCCTTCTGTGTGTGTAGATTACGTCCCCTTTTCTGCAGCTGGGTGAGACACCCACACTGCAAAAAGGCTGTCAGGCATTGGAAGGGGCTGCCCAGGGAGGTGGCGGAGTCACCATCCCGGGAGGGATTTAAGAGCCGTGTGGACAAGGTGCTCAGGGACATGGGTTAGTGCTGGGCTTGGCCGTGCTGGGTTAAAGGTTGGATTCAATGATCTTAAAGGTCTTTTCCAACCTAAAAGCTTCCATGATTCTGTGCTCTCCTACCCCGGCAGCTCCCCGCACCTCACCGAGGGCTGCGCATGGGGATGGTGGGGTACCAGAAGGGAAGGGCTGGCCCCCACTGCGGTGCGAAGCGGGTGACGGAGAGCCGCGGGCTTACCGTCTTGGCAGAGCTCGCCGGCCACACCAGGCGGGGCGCGACAGGCGCCGGGGCTGGGGTCACCGGGGGCGGCGGTAGTGGCAGGCCAGGCTGCAGTTCTTCCCGAAGGTGCCATCGGGGCAGGCTGCAGTGAGAGAGGCGAGGCTCAGTCCACAGTCCCGTGCACCCTGGAGCGGGGATGAGAAGAGCTTTCTCGCCCGCTGCCCTCCAGCCTCACTCACTCTGGTTACAGAGGATGCCGGTCCAGCCTGCCGGACAGTCGCAGCCGGTCTCCTCCGCGTTGCACGTGGCTCCGTTTTGGCAGTCATCACAGGCCAGGCTGCAGTCAGGGCCGAACGTGTGCTCCAGGCAGACTGCAACGAGAGGGTCGGGTGAAAAGCCTCCCAAGCAAAGCGAGCCACTTACCAGTGCTGCAAAACACCCACCAAATTTTTCTGACACTGTGTGCTCTCCTCTTGCTTCCATCTCTTCCTCCTCTTCATAGTCATCATTAAAGAGCTGGGTAAATTCATCTCGCAGGATTGCAACGTGAGGGATGGGGCGGATAACGGGGTGCCGAGCATCCAGAGCTTCCACGGGGTCCTCTATAGCTGGGGAAGCAGTCACAGAGATGACCAGGTCAGTGTGGGGAAAGAGACAAGATCTCCAAGAGGTGAATCGTAGGACAGAACATCTGTCAGCGGAAAGGGAAACCAGAAATACCTGCACAGGGCTGGTCTGATCTGGCATATCCCTCTATTGACACCTCTCAGATTTTTGAAACTTGTTTCCTTGTTTGTTTTGGCTAAAATGGACATGGACCAGCTAAGTGACTTCAACATCTATAATCTTTGGTCTGAACCATGACAGGTCTGGCTTCTCAGGTAGCTGAGCTCCCGCTCACACCATCACCTTTGCCCTGAGACACTGGGAGTTTTCAGGTAAGTCAATTATTTTGTGGAAAAATAAGCAAGACTGCCTATCTATCACAATTAAGCATTTCAGCTTGG
>NW_010269820.1:9708-13630 GCF_000690775.1 Eurypyga helias
CTTGCAGGGTAGGCAAGGGTTAAAAGCCAGGCAATCAGGCTAAGCGCAGTCACGTTTGGAGCCAGGGCTTGCAGGGGCTGCAGCCCCTACAAAAGCCACGGGAGTGGGGGTTTTGGGCATTTTACCTGGGTGGGGATGCCCTGAGCTCTGCTCTTCTGGGTCCAGACCGCAGAAAGCCTCTCCAGGAAGCTGGGCGATGCTGCTGGGGGTCACCAGGGAAGCGAGTGGGGTGCCTGCTGCCCTACTGAGTAAGTTGGGTAAGGGTGTGTTTGGTGGTGGGATAAAGATGCTACCGCTTAAAAATAAATCCTTCATTTTGTATAAGGAAAAACTAGAGGCTGGTGAGTGTGGAAAGGGCTGTGGTTCTCTGGTTAATGTGGAATTATCGCTGCTGACTGTCACTAGTGTAGCTGTGCCAAAATCCCCTACACCTCGTAAGAGATGCTGTGTAAGGTGGCTCCCCACTGGCCCTGTCAGGGGAAAGCTTCCCACCGGTGGTGTAAGCCCCTTCCCAGTGGCTGTGGAAAAGCTGGAAAAGGTGGTGTGTGGGGCTAATGAGCCTGTGCTGGCCCCGGCCCGGCCGTGGCTATGTGAGGGGCTGGTAGCCCCTCGCCCGAGCAGCACGCGGAGGTCGCACTTACAGACGCAGCTCCTCCGGTCCTCATCCAGTTTGTATCCAATCTGGCAGCCACACTGGAAAGAGCCTAGCTGGTTCTGGCACGTGTGTTCGCACCCGCCGTTATTTGAAGAGCACTCATCCAGGTCTGGAAAACAGGGAATACCCCAATGTCACGGGAGCAGGCGCCTGTACAGGACAGGGGCTCAGCTACAGCTGCACATCAGCAAGAGGGGGCTGGCACCCTCTCCAATGTTCCGTGAAGCCATCCAGCTCTCCAAAGCGAGCGAGACTGCCCGAGTGATTCTGGGAGCCCTGGGTTTCCCAAGGCCATGTGCCAGGTTTCAGGTCACCTCCGTCACTAATTGTGTAGAAACAGGGGGGGGAAGCTTGGGGAATCACCTGTGACGTGTTGCTGGAGAGCTTTGGTAGCGAGAGCAACTCATTAGGAGGGAAAAACCCCGAATTCTTTATGCTAAGGAGTTGACTTATCAGAGCCAGTGGGAAAACTGGTATGAGCTGGGAGAAACTGGGAGAAATGGCTGTTCACAACCAGGTAGGACACTTTCTTGTTCTCCTTGCTAAAAGCTTGTGGTAGTCACTGTCTGAGCTGTATTTTGCATGGACGCGTTTATTTGCCAATATTGGGTGAAAATTATGAGCCACGCTGGCCTCTGGGGTTGAACCCAGAAAGATTTCTGTGAATTGATGGAGTCAGACCCGGACCAGCTCGCTTGGAGACATCTCGATCCGAGGTCCATGGTTGGAAAGCCCCGTTGCTACTCTCTGATTGTGCTGGACTAGAGTAGCGGCTAGAATAGCGGAGTTGCCTGAACCCTAAGCAAGCCGAGGAGGTTGACAACACACGGAAAACAGGAATTAGAGGAACCTGTTCGAGGCGTGTCCCTTGCTGTGCTGCAAGGCTGAGGCTGCAGCGTTGTTGGGTTACTTGGAGTCCAGCTAGAGGTTTCTGCTTACCGTCACAGCTGCAGCCATCCGTGCTGAGCCTGTAGCCAGCATAGCAGGCACACTCGTAGCCTCCAGGAGAATTGTAGCAGTCTTGGTGACAGCAGTGAGAACCGCTGTCACATTCGTTGAGATCTAAATAAAAACCGAAGGGGGTTGGATGTTAATACACCTCTAGCTTGGCGGGGACGGCACCTGCTAAAACTGCCCCATGACTAGTTCTGGTAAGCTTTTGGTGATTTGGCTGCCAGATGTTGAGCTAGTGTTCCCGTTTTCCTCTTGAAATGAAGGAAGTTTATGTTAACGGATCATCCTCTGCAACGTGCTCCCCAGCCGAGGCAGGAATCCTGAATCCTAGAGGCCTCTGGCAGGTTAATTGTGATTTTCAGTTCCAGATTGTTCTTAAATGTTTTGTGTCCTCACAAGCAGGGAGCGATTCCCACCGTAACACTGACCACTGTTTTCTGATTTACCCTGGTACAAACACTGATGCCGAGTACTGAGCGGGTTAACTGCGTGGTTCCCTCTAACTGTCTCAGTGAACTCCCTGAAGAGAAAGAGCTAGATTATCTTCATCTAGACACCCTGGAGAATGCAGGGCTCTCAGGGCTTTAAATTCCATGCCCCTTGCACTTATGGGACTCTGCTTTTTTCCACTATGAAGTGGGATTCCAGCAGTTCTTACAGCTTTAGTCTGGAGCGGAGGCTTGTGGATGTCTTCAAGCAGAGCAATATCTCCTTTCACTCTGCAGCTGTTTCTAGCCTTGCTAACCTGTTCCTAGCGCACACAGTAGCTAACAAAGGGAGATCTGCATCGTTACTTGAGATGTGTTTGCAAAAAACAGAACAGGACCTTTTCCCTTGCCTTACCGGTGCACGTCTTCTGGTCCTCTTCAAGCTGATAGCCAAAGTTACAGGTACAGACGGGGCCAGAGCTGGTGTGGTGGCACGTATGGGAACAGCCGCCGTTGCTGGCTTCACAGCTGTTCACGATCTCCATTTCTATCCCTGGAAAAGGCACACTGGTTAGGATCCTGTACGGACCGGCTGGTCCATGCCATCCCCCCCGGGGCAGGCACACACACAGCTGCCTCCAGCCAAGCTCCTTGCCCGTACGGTCCTGTGCAGACAGCCCTACCAAGGGGAAAAGGGATGGGGAAAGGATGAAAATAGCTTAGCACAGAGGCCACTGCTGGGCTGGGAAGTGATGTATAAAAATAAGCCGACGGATCCCAGCCAACGCCCTGGGGTAAGCTCTTAGGGACAGGCTTGTGGAGCAGGCTCTGGACAATCTGAGATGAACCAGACTGCAGACAGAACTGCTCCCATTCCTGACACGCTGCAGTGTGTGCTGCCAACCAAAAGCTGGCTCAGTCTGTGCAAGTACAGAGCTGTTCTCATGCCAGCTAGAAATGGGAGCAGCCGAATGCGGCTGATGACGGAAACATCCAGATGCCTACAGCTAGAAACGTTCGCTGCCAACACGTCAAAAACGGTGGGCACAAACATCAAGAGCTGCCATCCATCTTAGCTTGGCAAAGTTTATGTAAACTTCGGTCTAGTTAATTAAGCCTTCTTAAACGAAAAGAAACTTGTACCACGGAGCTTGGACTCAGTCCTGAACCTCAGGAAAACAATTTCTACCCTCAAGAACATTTTTTGAGGTTTTTTTTAGTGTGTTCAGGCCCAAGGAGGATGAAAGAAGGGGAGCTTGGTGCTCCCCCATGGACCCGTGCATGCCATAAAAGCTGTGCCGTGGCCGAATCTGCCCGATTTCACAACATGAACGCAGTCCCTCTCCTTCCTTTTCTTATTAATGCAAGGTCAGCCAGGGCAGGGGAAAAGGGCAGGGGAAAATGCTGCTCGTGCAAGAAGGCACGAGTAGGGCTCCTGCTTCTACTGTCCCTGCTCTCCAAAGTGACAGCCAGGGCTTTGCATAAAGGGAACTTGCTAAAAAGGGCAGGGGAAAATGCTGCTCGTGCAAGAAGGCACGAGTAGGGCTCCTGCTTCTACTGTCCCTGCTCTCCAAAGTGACCCTCCTGTGCTGGTACCTCTTACCCTGGGCTTACCTGGAAAACCAGGAAGAAAGGTGTGTACATGCTTAGGTTCTTAAAGAGTCTACTTCCTCCTGTTGCTCAGGATTTGATACCTTTCAAGACCCTTTTATGGTCTGCAAAGCCTCACCCTCATACCCTTGGCAGGCTCTCAGTGCGAGCTGCAGCAGCCGAGCAGGTAGAGCATCACGGCTTCCAGTAACAGCAGCTGCCAGCACTGGGACTGCCAGGGTGGCTTTCACCCAGAGGGCTGTAGTGCTAAATGCTGACAGCTCTGCTCAGGACC
>NW_010269820.1:13647-30714 GCF_000690775.1 Eurypyga helias
AGACGTACGGGCAATCTGGCTCACTCTTGCGTAATAGTGTTTATTTCTCTTCCTGATGGGAGCAGATGCGATCGCTTCACGAGCTCAATTCCTTCTTCACTTACATCTGCTGACTGAACTCATCCAACAAAGTCCCCAAGAGCAGAACTTGGCCCATTTGGGGACAAATGGTGCCAAATAAATTGCCTAAACCAGCAAAAGTAACTTTGTGGTGATTTTAAAGATCAAAGTTTTTATCTTGGTGGGAGAGTAAACAGTCCCCAACCTACTCGTGGAATTCTTCAGAAAAAGCTGCTATGACTCGGCCCACTGTCCCACAAAGGACAGTGCAGAAAGACTTGCGAGGAATGGCCTCTTGCCTGCCCTTTGCTCATCCGCCTCCCGGCCGCAAGCGGTACTCACGGTAGCATTGCTTGCCATCTGCCCCCAGCTCGTAGCCCGGGTGGCAGGTACACTTGAAGGAGCCACGAGTGTTCAGACACTGGTGTGCACACGCGGCCAGTCCAGTCAGACACTCATTCACATCTGCAAGAGATGAGCGAGCCATAAGCCAAGCAGGTTGTGCCATAAACATTCTTTCCAAAGGGACAGTGCTTACTATCTGCAAGTCTTTCATGGGTTCTTGCACCCTGAATTCTTCACTGGGGTCCAGACTAACAAGGAATCAGTTAAGAGTTCAGAATTACTGTAGAATCACGGAATGGTTTAGGTTGGAAGGGACCTGAAAGCCCACCCAGTCCCAGCCCCCTGCCATGGGCAGGGACACCCTCCACTAGTCCAGGTTGCTCCAAGCCTCATCCAGCCTGGCCTTGGACACTTCCAGGGATGGGGCATCCACAGCTTCTCTGGGCAACCTGTCCCAGTGCCTCCTCACCCTCTCCGGTAAGAATTTCTTCCTGATATCTATTCTAAATCTACTGCTTTCAATTTAAACCTGTCTCCCCTTGTCCTGTCACTACAGGCCCTTGGAAAATGTCGCCCGCAGGCACTGCAAGGTGCTGTAAGGTCTCCCTGGGGACATGGCTGGTTTCCTCCATGTAGGGAGCTTACCTTCGCAGGCCTTGTTGTCCGGCGCCAGCCGGTAGCCAGGCCGGCACTCGCAGCGGGCTGTCCCTCGGTGGTTGTGGCACCGGTGCATGCACCCCCCATTCCTGTCGGCGCAAGGATTCCTCACTGCAGGTCAGAGCAGAAGGGGGAAGCTCATTTCATAATAATCCTAGGTCTTATTGGCATTATGCTTATGGGAAAACAGAGCATCAAGCAGTTATGCCTAGCAAAAAATGTCTGAAATTGATGAAAGACCATTCTGTGCCAGACAGAAAGTCTCTGCTACTGTTTACTGCTCCATCCAGGCAGGAGGATTTACACAGTGCGAGATCCCACAAAACCAAGGCAGTAATCTGAGTAAAAACCTTCCAGGAGAAGCTTGGCATGGGCACATCCCTCTACAGAGATTCCAGAGCAAGTGCCAGGCAAATCTGCTTCAAGTGCTCCTATCAAGAGATTTGCCAATCCCTGACCTGCTCCAGGGCAGATGCCACAAAACCTTAGTGACAGACCCAGTTGTTCCTTCTCTTCTAGCTACTTCACAGCTAAAGAGTCCCCCTGTCCTGCTTATGGATTGACAATGGCTATGAATGAGGAGACTGCACTGCCCTGTATCCCCTCCTGCAGCCAGGAGCAGGTCAGCCAGAAAGCTGTCTGCAAGCAGAGAGAGAAGACCCCATCCTGCTGCGACACGCTGCTGTTCCTTCGCTTTCCCAGAAGTGTGCGCCTCCATACCAATTCATTTTTGTTGGCCACGCTCCTTCAGCTCTCTCTTGCCTCTCAGAATAAGCTGCAGAGTGTGTCCACGGCAATATAACACAGTTTTTACTGGAAACACCCCAACCTGATCTGTTTGACATCTGAGTGTGCCAGTATGTGCTCCCTATTCTCCCCTCAAATTCCCAGTCACCCCTGAAAAACATGCCAAAGCGAAGCTCTGTCCCCCCAGCTTCCCGCGTGTGCTCGAGGAGACTCACGGATGCAGCGCTTGCCATCTTCCCGCAGCTGGTAGTTGTGCCGGCACTGGCACCGGTGCTGTGCCAGGGTCACCTGCACGCAGTCGTGTTCGCAGCCACCGTTGTTCAGGGCACACGAGTTCACAGCTACGAGGCAAAGGGATGGGATGTTCAGCAGCGAAACCACGGTACCTGGATGGGTCTCATTCCCCGGAGCAGGGTGGGTGGTGCACACCTACGAGGGGCCGCTCATCGGGATTTAAACCTGGGGCATACTCAACCCGTGCTCAAGCGAGAAGCTCGTGGGACAATTTTTGAAGTGTGCTGAATGTTAGTTGTTGCCATCGAACTCTGTTCGGTGGGCAGTGGAGGAGTCACGCTACCCCCCGCGGTGCCAGAGGGGGATCTTTGGGAGAGCCCTTGGAGATAGGAACCCTTTAAAGGTACGACTGGCTCAACAGCATCAGGGAGCAGCTTCAAATTGCCCTTTTCCACAATAAGAGCTTCTGGGGAGGGCAGCACCAGGACACAGGGTTTGGGGATTGGCCCTGCAGCATCCCAAGGGAGGGAAGTGGACAGACAGCATGCCTCCTGACCAGCATCAGCCCCCTCCGGAGGGTGTTTGTGTCGATGTGTTGCACTCCGTTATGGTTGCAATTCTCATAATTTGCATGGAATGGTTTGGGTGGGAAGGGACCTTAAAGCCCACCCAGTCCCACCCCCTGCCATGGGCAGGGACACCTTCCACTAGTCCAGGTTGCTCCAAGCCTCATCCAGCCTGGCCTTGGGCACTTCCAGGGATGGGGCATCCACAGCTTCTCTGGGCAACCTGTCCCAGTGCCTCCCCACCCTCTCTGAGAAGAACTTTCTTATATCTAATCTAAATCACCCCTATTTCAATTTGAACCCTGAGTATTTTCTACAGACAAAGCACTGAAAGTAATTTGATTAAGTCTCTCTTGTACATTAGTGAAAAAAAAGTATTTGGCCCAGGAGGAGAATAACAGGGCTGTGTATTATTATTTTTCCTCTGCAAACAGTTCCCTTGCAAAAAATTTGCCTTGACTCTGAGCTGACGAGCACTCTTGTTCCAAACTTTTAAAAACTAGCTTCCCGTTGTATGCCACTAATTAACTAAACAACATTTGGGGGAATAAAAGTGACTTAATAGGGTTGAAGTATGGCCATACACAACATACGGCTGGAGCAAGAACCATCGGAATGTTAGTTGTGCTGACACTGTCTCCTTTAATCCATTTGGAAGGAAACAACAGAAATACTCAACGTTCCTGAAAAGTTATGGGTCAGAGTTACAGTACTCAAGCTTTTAGCAGAGATGGGTGGTCATCTTAAAATATTCTGCTATATTAGAGTGTTTAATAAGATAGATTCAAAAATACCCATAAATAATGTGCTTGTTCTTCTCGGAGTGTTGCTTTTTTTTAAAAAAAAATAAAACAATGCTAATGCCTGCCAAAACATTCCTTCAGATGGGAAAAGCACTGGGCCAACGTGTAACAAGCCAACACATCTCACGTCTAACATAACCTCCCAGGATGCAGTTATTTGTAAGAACTTGTAGGCTAAGTAACTGCCCTCCTTGCATACCTCTAAAAGACAGCTTTTCAGAGTGGAAAACCCCAAAAGTCCAGGTTCTTTATGAAACAAAATTTAACTGGGACTAGAAGTCCCCCTCGGCCGAAAGGCTTGTGCGTGGGGAAGAAGTACCTGGCGTGGCAGGCGCTGCGGTGCTGGTACGCTACGCAGCACGCGTGGCACTGGAAGGGGGCTCGCACAGCCCCGTGCTTTTGGTAAGATATGAACTTAATTCAACTTAAGAATCAGACATAATAACATGAAAGAAATGAAACATGCTAAAACTGGTTTGGGTGTCTTTCCACCAAAGCAAGCGTCTTCTTATCCGGGGTCTCCTTAGCTGGCCTCCCGCAGGGTAACAGCCAGTAGGCCTCACTGCTGGCCTTGGTTTAATTACTGCTTTTTTTTTTTTCTGTTTACAGAACCAAAAAAATTCCCAGATGCTTTTCCTAGCTTAACATTTCTGTGACAACGCTGCCAAACCCAGTGTCATCTTGATCTCACAGATTTTTGCAATTAAAGCTCAGACAGATTTTCCACAGATGATATTTCATGGGCTGCAAGAGGGAGGGTATTTCCATCCCCTCTGTCTGAAGGGAGCGCAGTGCTGCTGAAAGCTGCTCCTAGATTTCGGCCCTCTTGGGCCCAGGGAAGGGCTAAAAAGGGATGAAAAGGACATAGTTCATAGAGTCATGGAATGGTTTGGGTTGGAAGGGACCTTAAAGATCATCTAGTTCCACCCCCCCTGCCATGGGCAGGGACACCTTCCACTAGCCCAGGTTGCTCCAAGCCTCATCCAGCCTGGCCTTGGACACTTCCGGGGATGGGGCATCCACAGCTTCTCTGGGCAACCTGTCCCAGTGCCTCCCCACTCTCTGAGGGAAGAACTTCTTCCCAATATCCAATCTAAATCTCCCCTCTTTCAATTTAAACACATTACCCCTTGTCCTGTCACTACAGGCCCTTGTAAAAAGTGGCCCCCGCAGGCACTGGGAGGTCCTATAAGGTCTCCTCAGAGCCTTCTCTTCTCCAGGCTGAACAACCTTGTTACTCCTGGTTGCCTGTTCAAGCTCACACAAACCTTTACGGTGTAGTCCTTCTGTTTACTCTATACATCGCTGCTATATTTGAGATTTCTTCATCAGAACTACTCTTAATATAAATAGGGATACATCATGAAATCCCAAACTGATTTATTCTAACAGACGATTTCCAGAAACATGTTGTGTGTTAATACAGACCATCTCTCTACTCTGCAGGCCAACAAAAGCAATTGGCTCCAATCAAATTCTCTGCCTTGGACTGGATTTCATCCCTCTGCTGAAACAGAGGAGAAGAACCTGAAGATGTCAGCTTCCTGCCGCCCGTCCATGTGGTTCTGATGAAGAAAGAGGTAATTTCAGGACGTCCAAGGATTCTCTTTGTTCTCTTTCACTTTCAATGGAAATGTCTGCTCTGCTTCTCCCTCCCTTCTGCATGAAAACCATCAGTGACTTGTTATATTTGAACAGCAAAGACGCAGGGAAAGATTCTTGCCCAACTGAGCTGCTGCGGCTTACCCAAATCATCAACAATGGTGGAGAGCTGCTGCGAGACACAGAACAGGACACAGTAAGGTGGCTTCAAGCCATTTTTTGTGCTCTCCTGAGCTACAGCCACCAGCCTGGTTCCTGGAGAGCTGCCCTGGCCTCTCTGGTCACATCAGAGCATCTCTGGGATGCCGCCCACGGCGGGCTCCTGGCACCCTGGCTTTCTCACATCACCACCTCAGGCTGAAAGCGTGGCCTTGGCCGTAAGATTTTATCCCACTCCTGCAGCACAGGAATTGCTCTAGCAAATAAAGGGACTCCGAGGTGCAAGGGATGCCGGGAGTCTGCCACCAGTAACCACCCTTGATTCTCCAGGCAATGTTGGAGATGAGATTTAAGAATCCCCTCTTGGACTGTGCATAGAGCCAAGCTCAGCTTATGCTGTAAAAAGTCCCAACACCCTCCAAGGAAAATGCTGTTAAAGGCAAAATCTCTCTTCCAACCCTACAAAACGCAAGTGCTAAGCCGAACGGCTCTTTATCTGGAACCACAGTCACTTCGTAAGAAATGGCATTTAAAGGTGCCTAAGGAACCTGTGAAACCTTCTGCTGACCCTTCCCCTCGTCACCCGCAACGCTGAGCGCAAAGGGGCAACCAACTACCAAGGGTGCCAAGCCATCAAAAGAAAGTCGCAAGAGATTTTTACCTGTTTTCCAATGCTTTGGCCTCTTTGGGAATAAAATGGGCTTCCACTTTCCATGGCAAGCTTGGAATAACAGTTCATCCAGAGAGTGGAAAAAGGAGCGATCATCCCAAACCCAACCCCAAGAAATATTGCCGCAGGGAAATTCTGGAGCGCCCGGCTTCAGGCTGCGCTGCCGATTAACTGAAGCTTTTGTGGGGACTGGAAAACATCTGAAGAATTAAATCTGTGGTTTTACAGACCTTAACTAGAAACTTCATGGTAATAGTCCCTTTCTGGCTGGTATTGCTGCTCACTAGGGCTGCCAGCAGCTCCCTGAAGCCCATCTCCCTGCTTGACCCAGCTCTCAGCTGGAAGCCCCCCTGCAGCCCTGGCTCTGATCCCCAGCAGCCACTTCCCCTGCCGCTACGGGCCGGGCAGTTCTGGAGCGAGGGAAAGGATGGGAGAGTCTTGCTGCCTCACTTCTCTCCATTCCTTGCCTATTCCTTTTATTTAAGGACATTTTATTCTATTTTCGCAGCACTGAATCGTACCTGTCCAGCAAAACTAGAGGACATCCTGACCTGAAGAGACACACAGCTATTATCAGTTGACTTAATCCCTCAGAACCACGCAGGGAAAAAAAAACAACCTTGGTTGAAGTCAAGTCAGTGCCTTCACAGGAGTGAAGAAACACGGCTCAGGTCTTCCTGAGCAAAACCCTCCACCCCTTTTTCTACCTTCAGCCTGAGAAAGCCAGGCACCGCAACATCTCCACTTCTGTGCAACGGAGGGGTCATGGTTTAACTCTGTCCTCACTAAAACCAGCGCAGGAGGTCACCTGCCCAGACAAACACACCTACTCTGAGCTGCTCAGCATCACGCTACAGTTCTACCTGGGCCGTACACCACAGCTGACCCCTTCGTAGGTACCAACCAAGGCAAGAACTGTAGAACAGTTTAGTACCGTGAGAAGCTCAACTATCTCATTGCACCCACAAAGAGAGGTTATCACTCCTTTCTACCCAGCAGTACTCAGCCTCCAAGGCACCAAAGAGCTGCTCCGCTCCGGGGACACTCTGCTATGGGTCCCCCTGGCTCTGACGGGTGCTGATGCTGCTCTCCACCGTCCGGCGTGTTGCTCCACCCTCCTGTTACAGTTGGCCTTAAGCTCAGCATTTAGTGAGGGAAAAGCCGGGAAATCACTCCTGAAACATGAAAATTGAGGTGTGAAGGGAGGAGGTGTTGAGTGAGGCTGCTGCTGCTCACACCCCGCCATCGCTGCCTGGGAACTCTCGTCAGGAATGCTGGCTTAATAAAACCCGTGCCATTTCCAAGATCAAGTCAGAGCAAAGCCTCTGACTTTGCAGCGTAAATATTTCCGTAGACCGAGCACTAAAGTAAAGAACCACTTGTGAAAACACCGCAGAAAGCGAGGCTTAAGGGCCTGGGATTACCATGCAGTGACCCATGGAAAGCCGCCCGGATGGACTGCACGCCGCCGGGCTTGTGGGCTCCCTGTCCAAGTGTCCGCGACCAAGGGGAGAGCGCATCCCACTGCAAGGACCAACCAGAGGGGAAAGCATCCCCTCGGTCCCTCCCCTGCCTGGGGTCTGTGTGGGGTGGGCTGGTTCCATGGGCACAAAGGGCCTGGATTGACAGGAATCAGAGCTGGGTGAACTCGAACCCCGACACGCTGGGCTGCTGTGCCCCAACCAGGCTGTGCTCTGCTCCCAGATTTTACAGGAAAAAGGTGTTTGCTTCTGACTAGGTTAGTACAGAGCTATTACAAAGGCATGAGATATAAATATATATATATATTATTTATGTACATATATATATACACGCACATTTCTGTCACAAAAATGTAGAGAACAAAAGCCACCAGTCCTGAAGCGAGAAGGCCAAATTTTTAGATCTGCTGCATTGTTATTTTACAAAGAGTATTAGATAATTATGTAGCAAGAGTTTTTACTCGCCCTGCCTGGCCTACATCTACCTTCCCTGAGTACTTTGTGGCTCACAGGGGTACAGGCACCGCTGAACTACGAGCAGATCCTGCCAGCTCTGCTCCCCAGAGCCCCCAGAACCTGCCCAAAGTTCTCCCAGAGTAGGTCAGGTTTCATGAACAGAGCCCCCTGAATTTTGGCCGAGCTCATTACAGAACCATAGCATGGCAAACACTTGCTGAGACGTTTAACAGGAAGCAGGTTTGCAGTGCTCCGGGCAAGCAGCTCGGAGCAGGGAAGCTCTGTCTGCCCAACTCCTGGCCACACCGCAACCGCGTGAGCCTGAGGAATGAATGCCAAGGATGGAAAACGGTTTTAAAGAAGAGATTCTTCCCTATAGTGATCCCTTTTATAGTTTCTCTGGATACTGTTTTGCCTCCTGGGGCTGGCCCTGCTGAAAAACGCTCCTTATTTCAGTTTGTCTCACGTTTCATCCTATGAAACAGAGGCAGCAGAATCCACAAAGGAGAGAACTACCTATTGCCAAGACAATTATTAGATGACAGACCACATACACACATGCAATCAGCAGCAACGCCCAGCCACGAACACAAGTTTAGGTGCTCAGTGCTAGAGCAGCGGGCTGGGAACGATTGGCTTTTTCCTTTATTTGCGATCCTTTGGCTCCTGTATTTTCGCAGCGAAACACGGAGTGCTCGGTGAGCTCCCACCTTAGCACCGTCTCACTGCGCTGCTGGGACATGACGGGGGCAGCCGCGGAAAGACGTGCTGCTCTGGGCGTGGTGGGTACCACTTCCTTAGGTAGCTTTTTTCCTGCTCTCGTCACCATTCCCAGCTGGAACGCACGGGCTTACGCAGTCATTTTTAGCAAACTCTGGAACGTGGCTATGGTCTGAGAAAAACCAGCAAATGGCCTTTGTAATGCCATCGCCCAGGAATTCTTTCCACTTGTATGAAAATACCCCTCAAAAATGGAAAAATGCGTCAAATAAAGCTGCAGGGAAGAAGCGGTTTAATCAAACCAGCAGCAGATGCTGGAAGCCAGACTCCAAGCTCCAGCCCCCTGTCTCCGAGCCTCTAGTTTGGGGCAGGCAAACAACAATATCACAAGAAATTGGCCCAGAAGCCAAACCTGGCACCTGAACCATAATGTCTGGACACGCGCCGTCCAAGCGGATGCCACACCCCAGGGAAGAGGGTTTTGAGATTATTATGGATGCAGTTCCACGCACAGCCGTGCTTGTTGTCACTTGGCCGTCACAGCCGGTGCCTACCATGAGGACTAGGGAAAGCGCTGAGGTCAAAAGGAAGCCTGGCTTGAACCTCTTCCCCACCTAGTTTATGTGGTTTGGAAAATGCCATGTCTGACATCAAAACCAGAAGCACCGAAGCACTGGAGTTATTTCTCCTGACCCAGAATCAACTACGGAACAGCAAAGAAGTCAAAACTGTATGTGTCCACGCTGAAGAACAGCAAACATTACAGGAATAGTAACACAAGAGGACGGGTGTCAGTCAGTAAGCCAACATAAGTGGGTTTTTGTGTGATTCCACGCATTTACAGGCATCGAGAGTCTCTAGAACTGGCCAACTTACCGATGCAGGTCCTGCCATCTGTGTGCAGGCGAAAGCCCGGCTGGCACTCGCAGTAATAGGATCCCAGGGTGTTCACACATCTGTGCTGGCAGCCCCCGTTGTGGACCTGGCACTCGTTGACATCTGCAAAAGAAAAGGGAAGGGGGGGTGAAATTCCAAGGAGTGGGCATGATGGCATCTGAAGTCAGGGTTATTTATCCTCTGACTGACTCCAGATTTGAATGTGGAGGGAACAAGATTTGCCGTTTCATGATGTTTAATCAGTCAAGACGTTCAAGAAATTTCAAGGATAAGCATCTAATCAGTGGGAAGAAAAAGCACCTTATTTGTCAATCAGCATAAATGGAAATATTAATTAATATTTTACACTTTCTCGCTCTTTCTGTCTTGAAAACAGGCTGGGCTCCTCCACTGGTTACTGAGCTGAATGGTGAGAGCAAACACCCAACGTTACAGGCTGAAGCCAGAGGGAACAACCCGAAGGGGCAGAGTCGAATGCCTCACGCCGCAGCAGCCGACATTCCTGTCCTGCTAAGCCTCGTCTCAATACTTCGCAAAGCATTTGACACGTTTTGTGCCATTTCTGCCTGGAACTCGCTTGGCCTGCCACTGAAATGCAGCAAAATCTGGGTGCCTGGTGACAAGCGATGCTCAAAATTGCTACGCATCACCGGAGATGAGAAAGAAAACACGGGAATACCTGGAGAAAGTTACTACAATGGTTTTGTTCATAATTATATGATATTTAAGAACGTGAGGAAGCCCAACTGGACCCCAAGATGCAGGGGAGGAATACAGTTGGTGTGACTCCGATGGCAGCTCCCCAGCCCTCTCCTCCCAGCTCCACAACCCGAGTGCAACTGGGAGAACCGAGGCAACCGTTCTTGCAACATTTCTATCGGTAAAACTACCAGCCCTCGCACAAAAGGTGTTCTCTGAGCCAGAAGGATCTTCTGCCAAGTGCTGAGCAAGCTTTCCAGAGCTGAAACAGGAACCAGCCCATGAGCTCTTGGTAAGAACATCCCATCACTTGTTACAGTCAAGGGTCCAAGACCAGGGAGGTAGACAGCACTGTGTTACAGAACAGCAGATTTATCCCTCTTTCACAGACCCTAAATTGCCTTTAAGGGCTGGGAACAACTTCCAGAACTGAGAAGAAATGCCAAAACGTTTGGAGCGCCCAGCTACATGGTGCTAACGAAGATGCGTATCAGAAGCTTGTCAAAGGCAATTTCAAGCTTCTGAGGCATAAGGCTCCTTCATATGGCTGTAATTAGAAATAATAGAGATGTTTGTGGATATAGCTGCACAGTTCCTTAATTCCTGCCATTTGTGTGCATGTGTGTATCCGTCTACGCTGCCTTTCAGACTAGAAAGGATTGAGGATCTCCAGTCAGATGGGGGAACCAGATCACATTCAGGATAACAGCACAACAGCCAAACAACAGTTCGTTTTTCCACAGAGGGAAAACTTCAGCAGCTTTGGGTCCGCATAGCACTTCTATGCGCTTTCTACATGTTGTGAAGATGCTTTCGGCACGTACAACTCTTCCCCGCTGGCACAGAGAAGCGGGTCACGATGGTACGGAGCCAAGCCGAGCGATGAACCAGCACCGTTTCATCCACGGCTGTTACTAATAAGATAAAGAAACACTTCCCTGGTGAATCACGGCAGGGCGTTGCCCCCGGCTGTGTCTTTGCAAGCCAGCGGTGCAAAAACCTGCTCGAGCCTCACCCTTGCCCAGCGCCCGCCACCCGCTCCCCTGCCCGAAGCATCGCCCAGCTCCCTGCCTCTGCTAGATCCCTCTTACCCGACTCGCTGGGGAGGCAGAGCGCATTGAAAACCACGGGAAAAGGAGGAGAAATGCAACCTTGACCGAGCCCAGTGCTAAAAAAAAAATTTTTACGTTAATTAGCTTAATTTTACATTGGATTAATCGCCAACAGAATCAGCCAGCAGCAAGCAAGTGGACTGGGTCAGGGAAGAAGTGGGAAGTGAGGTGGGAAAGGCGATACTTGTTTGACTCAGTGTTTCTGAGCTACGCGGTGATAATAAAAATGATTGTTTTCTCAGAATACTTTTCATGAGAGGGCTTCCCACTGCTTCCAAAGTTAAGGATTGGAGCACATGAAATCGGCCCTCTGCCCCTTCTGTCCTGGCAGTGCCCAGTGAATCCACGGTCTGATGTCCGGCTGCAATGGCTATGCGAGGCTCCTTCTGCAGAGCTCCCCATTGCAGCTGTAGGCTTCCTTAACCCGGCAGAAAATGATTGTTTCTGTAATTCCAGGCTTTTGCTCAGTCAGTGGACTGTACATCTGGGCATTTTCGAAGGTTTTGCTATTTTTTTCCTGTTTTTTCCATTTTTAAAGAAAGGAAAATGGATAGATTTTTGAGGTGAAACATAAGTTTGAAGTGATGCTCTCCAAAGAGCAACCCAAATCCAAACCAGCTTTTCAGCGGGGGAAAAAACGCTGTGGCACAAATCCGAGATGCCTGTCAAAGCAACCTAGCTCTAATTAAATCATCCTCCCCTGCCAAGGCATCACACAAACGGGACGCTACGGAGCGATGCGAGGGAGAGATGCCAGTCTTCCCGCAGCTGCCTGGGGCCAGAAGAAAGGCCACGTCCCCAGCCTGCGTGGTGGCAGCGCGGCCAGTCCCATGCCCGTCCAAGCAGTGCGGCCATCGAGGGACACCGTGTCTCCAAAAGAGGCCACGGGATCCTGGGCACAGCACGGCAGAGCTGGGACATGTTCCATGCTTTGCATTTCTGCTCCTTCTCCTTTTTTTAAACATCCCTACAGGCAGAATTAGTTATTAATACATAGAACTGGCTCTACTCAGCTCAAGAACAGGAAAACTGGGGTTTGGGGAGATTTTATATAGAGCAATGAATTTTTTTGGTCTGAATTTAAACGACTATTTCACTGCTTCCCTTCAACTCTAATCTGAAACCATAGGGAATTTACCATCCAAAAAAGTTAGCGATGTGTTGAATAAACTTCTTTCCTTCACCCCATTACTCATACTCAGTAATTACACATCTCCTCTCTAAACGTCTCTTCTTCCCCCTTTGTATTTCTCACTCTCTAAATCTCTGATTAGAGGGCTGTCCCCACCCCACAGCCCCTCCGGCCTGTCCCACCTTGCCCTGGGAAAGCCGCCAGCCCTTCCTCGCGCCCCAGCTGCAGCAGCGCCCATCACCTTCCCCTGCACGCTTCCCACGGAACTGCCACCTCCCCTTTCCCTGCTGGAGCCTCGCTTATCTCCTTCTGCAGGAACAGAGAGATTTTGGAGGTATGCTACACAACAGTGCAAGCGAAGGAAAACCTGTCATCCTTCACACCCCCGAAGGGAGGGCAGCGGGGTCACCCCCCGAAATCTTAGGTTTGTGTCTTTGGAAATGATGCGCCGGGGTCCGTCCTCAGCCTAGGACTCTCCAACACCTCAGAATGGGAGTACGGAGGGAGGAAGATGGGAAGAACTGTGTTTCCCAGAGGAGCCGGTGATGGAGGAAGGGTGACACGCTGGCCCCAGGGACGGGCCACATCCACTGTCCACCCCCAGCAGCAGCTCTGACCTGTCTCAGCATGCACAGGGCTCGCGTACCAAGGATTTTCCAAGGGATACAACCACCCAGGAGCAGGAGCGGCTTCCCAGGCCAGGACAGACCATCGTTGTGAAGGGTCATGGTGCCCTCATGGCACATCTTGGCGGCACAGGGACCTGAACATCTACGTGACGCTTTGCGAGACGCGGTCTGTGGCACGCCGAGGTTATTTTCCTGCTGGAGTGCTGACAAAATCTGGTTGAAATTAATATGCCAAAGAAGGAAAATTAGAAGCATGCAGGCTTCTATTCCGAGGAGGGGAGCTGACAGCAAGCAACCCAGAACCACGCCAGGACAGAGCACACTGAGCCCATGTGCCCAGGCACTCCACCATGGGTAGGGTAACAGATACTGGCTGAAGTCCACCAAGGCAGACACGAAAACCTAATGCAGAAGGAGCCAGGGAGGGAGATTTAGCTTATAAAACAGAGAAAGTCCTCTGCTGTGTAAGGAAACCAAAGTTCATGTCCTCATCTGCAAAGACACAGGGCTCACCTGTGAGACAGCTGATGCTCTCATCAGCCCCTTGAATCATAGAAGGGTTTTGGACCTTAAAGCCCACCCGGTCCCACCCCCTGCCATGGGCAGGGACACCTTCCACTAGACCAGGTTGCTCCAAGACTCATCCAGCCTGGCCTTGAAAAGGCCTTGCCTGAACAGAACCAATCCATTGGACCTCAGATGCCCTGGACCAACGGGGTGATGCTGTAATCTAATCTGGGGAAGACAAACACAAGACCAAAAGAAGAGAGGAGGGTGTGAGGAGATGGCTGTGGCTAAGTGCGCTCCCTGACCACATACAGGTCCTCGAACAAGAGCTTCATGTCAGAGTGACAACAGCAGCTCTGAAAATTACTAAATATTTGGTACAGAGGCAGTTTATCTCCTCTGAAAGGCTGAGGAGGAGGAGACGGATCCCAGCTGGAAGTCCAGACCGAGACGCTACTGAGGTTTGCTCTATCTGGCTAACCAGCAGTGCCAGGCTTTAATCCTGCGGCAATTAGCCTGGATTACAGAGCAGGGCTGCAGGGAAAAGGTTAATTAAAATCCCTCAAGATGAGCATGTGTGGGATTTAGCAACTTTATCTTTCCGGTACCAGTTTGTTAAAGCCAATTCAGCAGTTTTAAGAAATGGAGAGACTGGAAGGAGAGGAACAAACAGAGCGGTGTGCTGGATGGCCAAACTGTTGCCCTGCACTATGGACACGGATTAGAAACTCTGGGCGCAGAACAATCCTGGCGTGTGTTGGAAGGAAAAAACCCCTACGAATCACTTCATCTCCCACCTGTGTAGCACAGCCCCTGGCAGGAATAACCTGGGGACATAGGAGGCTCTTGTTATTCCATGCTCTATGTTGTAACCACACTCTTGTAAACCAGGCATTTGGGAAAGCCTTGAAGGCGCTTAAAGAGCTTCTGAGAGCTATCCGGGCTGGTATTCCTCCCGCTGCAGCCTCTCCTGGACAGATGGGAGATGCACGTAGCTTCCCATGCTACCTGTGCCACCCTCAACTGTTTCCAATGGAAAGCTGCAGGAACAGCCACATTGGTTTTACAATAACCCGATGAAGTGAAACTGTCTCAGGGAGCTATTTTGCCCCAGTCACTTGCTTTGTCCTCAGCTCACCTTGTTCTTGCCTTCAAGCAGCTGGGAGAGTCGCCCAGCCCTCATTTCGCTCACATTTCTGTCTCTGGATGGTGCCAATAATTAGGTATTACTCAGAGCGGAGCTGAGATGCACGTAACAACAAGCCGGCAGCCTGCTCTTGACGTGCGCCTACACTCACCCTCTCAACCTTTTGTAGCTTTGTTTTATCCCACTTCTCCATGCGGGATGTCGTGTTGAATAGAAGATGTAGCCATGCAGAGGCACGTTGGCTTGGTCCTTGTGCTGAGCTCTGGAAGCTACTGCCCAGAGGTAGATACAGCCCTATACCTGGCAACGGGACCTACTGATGGCTTGGAGCAACCTGGGCTAGTGGAAGGTGTCCCTGCCCATGGCAGAGGGGTTGGAACTGGATGGTCTTTAAGGTCCCTTCCAACCCAAACCATTCTATGATAAACCAGGTCGCTGTTGCAAGAGGTGATGGAAACCATATAGTTAAACAAAAGCGACCAGCTACACTCTATGCTGGTTTCTGACATACTTAGAGGATCACAGAGAGAATGTCAAGGCACCAGGTCTACTTCGCTGTGACGATTTAATGCAATTTCCCAGCAGAGCACAACGATCTCTCCAGTAAAGGTTAGCTGCACAAGGGTATAATCCATAGCACGGCAATTAGCCGCTCCGCACTCACCAAAGCTCCAACAGAGCCCTGTTTGCACACAGGAGGCACTTCAAGGCACTCAAGACCCCTATTACACAAAACACCTCCTCGTTCCCCACGCGTACAGTAAAACTGCTGATGAAACGCGCATACGGTGGGTCGTTGGCTAGCTTCGCTGTCGCTGGCAGGAGAACGACGCAGTGTGGAAGCGTGCACTGGCAAAGCCAACCAGCCCACGGTATCCCAAAAATCCACGCGCCGAAGTAAGCGGAGTTGGGATCAGGTGAGTTGTGTGGTAGGGAAGGGGAGGCTGGAGGTTTATATTCCAGACACAAAGCTGGACCTGAGGAGTTTGCCTTGGAGAAGTTGTATGAGCTAATGGGGTTGGATGGAGCCCTGAGATCTCCGTTTGAGACAAATATCTGATCTATAAATAACAAAACAGCAACTCGCCCCATTTCCAGAGGTCTGGCACATCTCACAAATATACTGATATCACGTTTATAATCGACTGCTTGGGGCATCTATTTATTAGGATTATCTCACGATGAGATAATGCATTCCTTGACATCTACATTACTCACTAGCATCCAAACTCTCCACTGAACTTCACATATTCTCCATTGTTTCCCAAGTCTTCAGGCAACCTCAGCCTTTACCTGCTGCTAACTCAGACGCGACACAGGGAAGGAGAAGCAAGTGCGTGCATGCGCGATCGCAGAACTTACACCTTGCTCAGCGTGCACATAAATGTTCAACAAAAGCTATTGGAAAGTGGCAAAAAACAGTATTTATGGTCTCACTGCAGAAAGCGCAAGTCTCAAAAATAAAACACTAAACCAAAACCCAAAAGCAAACCTATCTGTGACAGGGAAGGAGTGCGCATTTTGCCCCTTACGATCTGGGAAACAGAATGGGATCGTTTACTCTCTGCTATGCTCGAATCTCCATCCACTACTAGCAGAGCCTGGAATGCTTCTGGCTTTCTGATGCACAGAAGAGAGGATGGAGCGCTGGGGGTGCCACCGAGAGAAGGTGCTGCACGCGTGCAATGGGAGAACAGAGCAACCCAGCCCCTCGACGGGCACTCGGGCTGGCCAAGCGCTACCCACACCGCAACAGGCTGGAGGTGCCTTTGCTGGGAATTTCCTTCCAACGGACACCACGAAGGGTGAGGATTCCAGCGCAGGGAGGGGATCTGGGGGACGTGGCTCCTTGGACTGCGTCTGCCAGCTGTAGCCCACAGATTGCCCGGCTCCGGTCACTGCTGCCGGAGGATCCCCCCTGTACGTCAGGCTAACACTGAGCTCTCTCCTTTGCCAGACTCCGCTGTGCAGTACCCACACAACCCTCCCAGAGAGCAAGACGCATTTTTTTCATGATAAAACAGTATCGTATTTCATTTATCGCCCTGGACCGGGGCAAGATCCTTTGGAATCAAGGAAAAAACTCATCGGCGAACCCAAACAAAACGCATACATGTGTTTTTTCAGGGAATATTGCCCAGTAGCTACCTGTAACGGAGCCACGTAGCTGCGCAGCAACCGACAGACAGAAACTCTCTTTCCCCTCTGCCAGAAGTAGCTCTGACGAACCCAACTGCACCGGCAACGACGCGAACCGCCCATCCCCATCCCACCAGATCTCCCCATTTGGGACTTTGCTGCTGTCAGCCCAGGACCCCCACCCAACAGCTGGGTTGTCACCGCGTACGATACCCAGCCCGGCTACATACCTGTCCCCGGCGGGATGCGCCCCCCCGCACGCCCCACGGCACAGGGGTAGCAGCTTCTCCAGAGGTAGTGGTAGT
>NW_010269821.1:0-1173 GCF_000690775.1 Eurypyga helias
CAACCCAAACCATTCCGTGATTCATATATGTAAGTACAATGACTGTTAAAACTGCAGGTAGCTTTGGCAGGGGGAGCGTGGTGAATGCCATACCTCTTGTCGGAGAGAGGTTTGATCCCTTACTTTGCTCTGAAACATGCCTGCCCTTAACTTCAGCAATGTGTCAGCATTTCTTGGACTCCTTATCATCATCTCCTCTCTGAAATGAATGTCGTTCCAGATATACCTCCGGCTTAATGCCTTAGAACAGTATTTCTGCTTGTGAATCACGGTTGCTATAGTTTAACAGTAAGAAACAAACAAACAAAGAAATCTTTGTCAGACTACTTATGACCTTCAAGTATGAATTTCAGGGGAAAAAATGTTTCTGGAATATATAAGTACTTGAATTATCCAGTCTGACTTCCTTCATTAAAGTTCTGTCAAACTACTCTGTGTTCATGGAGAAAGATTAAAAATAAAATGGCTTTGGTCTTCTGTGTTAAAAAAAGCTCTTTATTGGGCTGTGCAGCTGTAACGAACTTCTCTTAAGAGAAAATTGATGACATCTACATGACACAACTTGAATGTCTGATCTTAATTCAGTGATGTGAAAAGCATGGTAATAGCCAGGCTGCAGTCTTCTGCTACACCACTGGAACCCCAAAAGAAAACAGCTCGTGAGGGTTTGTTGGAGGTAGTATACGTCTTGCACCATGATTATAAATGCTCTGAAGCATATGTTTTGCTCCCATAAAACCTTGTTGCCTATAACGAGTGTCCACTTTGGTCTGGCTGTAAATGGAGTAATAAGCTAAAACGTGTAGATCAGACTAGCCGTGTTTTCGTGAACGTGGTGGTTGTTGCCTTGAAGGGAATGTAGAATCAGCTTTAGGGGGAAAATGTTGCAAAAGCCATTGTTTAAATTCTTCCAGTAAAACTCATTTCTTTTGAAAGCATACGTAAGATTTTGGCATTGATGGAGAAAGCTTGGGTTTTTTTTGTATACTCCTAAGCATTTTTAATGGAGGTGTCGATTTAAAATCTTGCTGACTATGGTATTGAAGCCAGCCTGCATCTTCTCATAAAATGAAATCCATCTTGTAACAAAACGCTAGTTTGTGGAGTTTCTGCATAAAATGTTAGCTGTTTCAAGGCATGATTGACTGCACGTTTCACCTTGGTTAACTTGCA
>NW_010269821.1:1204-3123 GCF_000690775.1 Eurypyga helias
GAAGGCAGCAGGCAGGGTAACAGACAGTATTTTGCAATACATGCTGTTTCCTTAATCTCGGCGTAAAGGATTATTTTATTCATTTGCATTCTGATTATGGAATGCAGAACCGTGCTTACTGCCTGCATCTGAAATAAAGGAGCTGATGTTGCTATCGAGCTTATCTGTGGCAGCACACACCATGAAGTACTCGGTAAATTCTTGAGTATCGGTATCATCTTTTACGACATTTTCTCTTTTATGTGGCATGACTATAAAGCTGCTGTAGTACTTCAAGCTATTTTTTATGAATGCTGAAACACTTTATTTTCTTCACCCTGTTTGACTGAGATAAGGAAAAGTAGCAGAGGAATGCCAGGTGGAGACTAACCTTCTCCAGCAGCTTGTGGTTCTGTCTCCATCTCCTCTTTTCTTGTATCATTTTGCTGTTGGAGGAGGTCGTTGGGATGAAATTCAGGTGGCACCTGCTGTTGGTCTCTTCAGAAGTTGGGGTAATCCACTCAACACTGTAGGTGACACTGCTTTCACTGGCAGTCACATCTGTAGTGCGTTTATAGGTGGGGTGTTGGGGGAATACCCGTTTGAAGACTGCTGGTTTAGCTCCCTGATCGTGATAGAAGCATCACCGTATCCAAACTACCTGTCTGGAAGTGTTGAAATTCAGCATCTGAAATAGGATAACCTCGTCTCTTCAGCAACGAGAAGGGTGTGCATGATGAGGGTACGACCGTAGTGTTTTAGAGGGGTGTTTTGATATGCACGAATAATGTGGCCGTTGCAGAGGCAGGTCCTGGCTGCTTGCTGCTGCTGTCTTGTAATGGCATGAGTTCAGTTTTCGTCTGGCTCAATTCCCTGATCCGTCTTACTGTAAAAACAATTTTCTCAACATTAAGGAGAGAATAGGGAGCAAGCAGCTAGGGGTGCAAGGGGAGTTGAGACTTTTTTTGGTGGTTGACTGTGTGCTTGTAGCACTGTGTTAAGAGCTGAGCTGAGATCAGATCTATGTTAGAGTTTACACCCATGACTGTGTTGTAAGGATTAGGGAAGGTAAACCCAAAACATTGCATTTGGAGTTGTATCCCTTCTGAAACCAATGCCCAAAGCTTTAGATGTTGTGTATCGCACTACTAATTAAAAGCTGACAATGCACTTTTGAACTGTTGTTTTTAAAAATATGTTTTATGGTTCCAGATGTCTACTGCTTCATACCTTCTCTTAGGGCCTTCATCTGGCAGTCTTGAGTCTGGAGCTGGTACGGCACAGCAGTGCGGATTAAAGTCAGATGTTCTCTCATCTCTAAAACTTAACCTCCTGGTTAAGGTGGAAGAGTCCCACAGAAGTAGGAAAGAAGTTGCTTAGAAGAATTCTGGACAATGTTATGCCTGTGAAAAGAGAGCTTGCTTGCCAAACTGTGAGATGCTGTGCCCGTGCTGAGTTGCTCACTTGTAGTAATGGGGTGGGCTTTTTTATTTCTTGGTTTTATTTATTTTTTTAAATGAAAATATTTCTGGTTTTGAACTTCATAGGTCAATCCTCAAAGTCTTCCACAAGTAACTCTGATAATCAAGTAGATAGTATTATCTCCTTTGAAGAGATCTTTGTGTGTGTGGTGGCCTGACCCTGGCTGGCGGCCAGTTGCCCAGCAAAGATGCTCCGTCACTGCCCTCCTCAGCTGGGCAGGGGAGAGACGATAAGAAAATATAATGACAGGCTCATGGGTCAGGAGAAGGACCGGGAGAAATCACTCAGCAATTACTGTCACACGCAAAATGTATGTGACTTGGGAGGAATGAATTTAATTTATCATCCATCAAAATGAGAGTAAAAAGAGAACTAAACCCAAATCAAATCTTGACTTCCCCACACCCCTGCCTTCTTCCCAGACTCATCTTCACTCCCCATTTCTGTCCCTGCTCCCA
>NW_010269822.1:0-2886 GCF_000690775.1 Eurypyga helias
GCCGGAGTTAAACCACGACACCGAGCTGAAGCTGGAAGTGGTTAAGGATGCATTTTAACTGATCTTAGTAAGATGATACATTTCTTCTTTAGTTTTAAAACAAAAAATTGGTAAGTCCTAAAAGGTTTAACTTATATCTGAATTTTAACATTTAAGATGTTCACACAAAACACTCAAGATACAAAACATGCTTTGATGTGCAGGTGTAAGATATGTCACTGTGCCCCAATTTTATTTATTAATTCACAAATGTCACACAGACATTTTCTTCATGTTTATTAGACTGAACCAGTGTTGATTTCCAAGGTAACTATCCTCTCTGAGAAGTAATGAAATAGGTTTTTAAAAATATTCTTCCCATCTCTGAGAACACTGGCTTTTGCCTCCTGCTCAGACCAGCCAGAACTAGATCCAGAGACAGACCTTGGTGTTCCAACAGTCTAACACCTAACTTGGAGGCACTTGACTGATGGAGTGGAACCTACAGCCCCAAGCTATTGCTTTGTCTTTTTTACACTCGATAAAGAGGAGCCAAGTGCCTCCAAAAGAGATCCACAATTGCCAGCACAATGACTTGGGCTGCCACAGCTATCCAAAATCCACACAGTGAGTTATGCTTAACTTTGGATTGCAGAGGCCTCCGTATGCGATACGGCTGCATACTCTGGAACAGGTTCCTTGCGCCAGGCACCTTCAGTTGCTCATGACAGAGAGCAGAGGTCACTTTTATACAAATACCACAATGCTAGTGAAGGTTACTCTTGCCCAGAAGCCTGGCGTTCAAGCCAAGCAGATTTCATCACCTCTGGAAGAACACCTTCATCACCTGACTACGGGTTACTGTGGAGCAGAAACAGTCTCCGTCCTCGTCACGAAAGCTGTATGTTTTTACACAACTGCCTCAGTGATGTTGGACAGGACAAAAAAATCATTTAGCTTGACAGGCTAAACTTTTAACTTCATCCAGTTGCAAGTGTTTCCTCCTTGCCTCGACTTCAGACCATCCTCAGCTGTTGCATTTTGGACAGAGATCTCTCCTGTTTCTGTACTCGTGCTGTTACTGCTACCTCAGAAAACAGCAGGCAGAGACTGCTTGCCTCAAGTTCCTGAAGCTGTTAAGTGAGAAAGAACTCGTAGGTTTCCCAATAGTATCAAAATACCTGCAACATCTGGTATTTTCAGAAATTAAACTTGAGGTTCTTAAGGAATTTTGTAATGGAAAACTTGGGTGGTTCATGCAGGAAGGACAGAGGACACACTATTTGTGTTCTCAGGCTTAGACATGTTTCACTAGCACCTCACCTCGGAAGCTAAGTTCTGCTGTCAATGTGTGCCTCGGTTTCTCATTCCTTTCTAAAAGCAGAGCTAAATATCATAAAAATGGTTAGATCTGTTACTGAAGCTATTACTACAGAAAATACCATGCACCTATCATATGCAGAAAACTAAGCCACCTTAAATAAAAATGGAGTCACAATTTAGGGAAGCCAGTATGCACAGAAAAGTTTCGTACATCTCAATTATGGTAAAATTCAGGGTGCAAAGCTAAGTGAACACTGAACTAAGAAATGTTACGTCGCAGTCTTAGTTTACTTGGTAGAATTTCTTCGCAGTTTTCCCACACAGCGGAGATTTGTTACTAATTCAGTGAAGTTGAACTTCCTGCACTGAACAAATCAGGTTGTTTACGTAAATCTGCATTTCGAAAGGATAAAATACAACATGTCCAAAGAGATGACGTAAGTAGCTCATTAATAGAGTGATGTATAAGCCAGGATTCCATTTTTTTCTCTTATAGGCTAAATTTCCCAAACAACAGAAATAGCATGAACAATACAGAAGCATAAGTAATTATCCCAAACTTCCCAAGTTTTTGTGAAGTATTACAAAATAATATTAAAACTGCACAGTAATTGGTATATCCAATGCAAATACAATGATCCCATTAATTTCTTAATGACTACAATTTTTTCCCAATAAATTTAAGACCATTAAGTTAAAAAAAAAATTCGAAGAGGAATAGAGGAATTAAGTACTAGCCTTTACCATTAAAATGTGGAAATAAATTGCACACTAAATGGTTTAGCTTCTTGGCTGTGTAAGTTAAGGGGCCTACCCAGTTTTTTGGGTGTACAACATAAGCCATCTAACAACTTTGCACAGTCTGGTTGGACCAAGAAACTTTACTATCTGTTTACCCCAGGCTAAACAGTGGAAAGCAGAACACAGGGGAGACTTCTGAAGAAGCTTACACCCCATGTGCATTATTCCTGGCTTTATCCCAGTGTGGTTAATCTTCCTCACACCTATGAACACTAAGCATGAAGCTCTTTAAAGAAAGTGAAATTGATTAAAAAAACCCCAAAAAACCCAAATGCAGCAAAAATTCATACTAACGCATAAAAGGACTGCTGAAAATTCAAAAGGCTGAGGTTATAGCTGTACTGTTTGTGGTATCATAATTCTGTGAGAAAACACATGCCTAAACAGCCGAATAAGTTTACAAAGTTCTTCTGATACATCATTATCATTAGAAATATTAAGTTGTGGTACTGGCTTTTCTGCTATCTTTTTATCAAATATAAACAATCATCAAGTGTAAGTGTTTAGACTTCAGTATTGTACCTGGCACGAGTTAGGTGTAACTTCCTCAACCTACAACTTCCTCACGGCGGGGTGGGGCAGGGGGGACAGCAGAGGGGGAGGTGCTGATCTCTCCCCCCTCTAGTGACTGGCAAGAGGACAGGAGGGAAAGGAATGAAGCTGTGTCAGGGGAAGTTGAGGTTGGACATTAGGAAAGGTTCTTCACCGTGAGGGTGGTCGGTCCCTTGCGCAGGCTCCCCAGGGCAGTGGTGACGGCACCGAGGCTGCCACGGCCGAAGGAGA
>NW_010269822.1:2901-7476 GCF_000690775.1 Eurypyga helias
ACGTGGTTTAGTTCAGGCAGCCCTGCGAGGTGCGGGGCGTTGGGCTCAGTGATCCGAATGGGTCCCTTCCAACTGGAGACATTCTGTGATCCTATGATAAATCTACTCTGCAACATGGCCAAAACTGAAGTACAACACACTTACTTGGTAGTCACTTGAGTTAGATTATCAACATTCACAAGGGTTCTGACAGTCTTCTCTGAACCAGAATTCAAATGCTCGTGTCAAGCCTTCAGGAAAAAATCCCCCTGCCATGCAGCTGGGACCCCCAGCCTGGGATACTCTTAAAGTAATTAATTCTCCTCCAAGACCTGAGCCAAGCTCAGTCCTCATTCAAAACACAGATACTTGCAAAAGCATTGCAACAGTAATGCTAAGAAGCTGGAACACTCGAACAGGAAGTGGAAGGCCTAGATTCAATGCCTCCAGCACCCTCAGAAATACCCCCCCGCCCTGTTTCCCTCCCTCCTAAGGCAGAGCACCAATGGTCTACCAATTTTTGGAACAGAGGGAAGGCACTTTATCCTGTATTTCTTCTGTTGTTAATACTGAGTCCAAGTTTGCCCACAGAAAGCTGAATCCCTCATACCCAATACGTACCATTTTTTTCAGCAAAGGCAATGGCATCTTCTTTAGTAGAGAAAGTAAGAACCATGTTGGATAAAGGATCAGCTCTGTAAGAGTCAGATGACAAATTTTAAGCACATTTGAAATATAAAATAATTGTATTTGTTACCTCAAGTGCTAGACAAATGCTGTATTACACAACTTTTTGCAGTACACCATCTCACAATCCATTCAAAACACCTTTATTTTTAATTACTTATAACTACATATTTAATTATTTAATTCACATGTAATTGAGTGCCGAGTACCATTTCACTCTCAGTCTGCTAAACTTCCCTCCCAACTCCTTACAGAAATTAATGTTTTAAGGTTTTTATTAGACGAACACATTATAACCTCAGCAGGCAGTTAGGTAAGTGCTCTGCAACACTATTTTTAAAGCTGTGTCGTCCCTCTCTTTTTGGAAGATGAGGAGGCTTAAGGAAATTTTGAACATTTCAAGGAGACCAGGAGTCTGTGGAGCAGCTAGGGGAAGAATAATGTTATACAGAAAGAAGCTGAATATCAAACTGAGCAGAGCAGGAATTAATCACAGACTGAAAAGTACGTTTAAAAAAACCCAAGAGTTCAGCTTTGGCTGAGGTCACATGACCTCCACAAATTATTCCAGTACAGCAAGCAGATCACAGGTCACCACTGAAAACGAAGCCCAGACCCACTAACTGCTGGCTAACTCAACACCCTGTGGTTAGTTTTAGATGATCAGCTATCCCTCAACTGACTCCTTGCAGAAGTGCAAACAGCAAAAAGCTTTTTGAAAAAAACTAAAATATCAGTTAAGAAAACCAAACTGCCTTACTTGCTGCTATAAAAAGCTCAGTTTCAGAACCATGACAAAGGATGAAAAATAAGGTTCTAAAAAATCTACAGAACATTTAGAGAAGTAAGATACTGTTAGTAGCAGCACAACGATTAGACAACGCTTCCCTGAGACAACACTGCACATGAGCCTGGGAGACAACCAAGAAGACAAGACCAAATTGCATCAAAGTATTGAAGGATCTGCCTCTCAACTGTTCTCTCTTTGAAGCTAAAAGGGTAAATGAAGAGAAAAAGCAACCAAAGATACATTGAACTCTCTACAATAAAGGACAAAGCCTGTGACTAGTGGAGGGGGAGGGGAAACAGGGGAATCTAGCTTCCAGCAAAGACAACAATGTAATTTTATCTGATGTACACACGGAAAAATGGAGTTCACTGTACATCCAATATATTCCCCAATAAAAAAAAGCCAAACAAACAAACAAAACAGGATGAAGGCAGAAATCACACTTTCACAAGCCACTAAGATGGGCTCTCTTAAGGACATTTAAAGATGTCTCTTATGAAGGCAGTAAGGAGAATTAGGAGCTATGAATTAGTCCATGACATGATCAGTGGGGAATCAAGCGACCCAAATGTATCACAATACTGTGACCATTTTTGCTTACTGTTCTTATCTTCCATGAATGGGGTTGGAAAAACCTTCTCAACAGCACTAAGTTGGAACAAAGTAGTACAGTGAGGGACTGGTGTCTGCTCAGTACTGCAAGTTTGGTGAAAACTTTCCAGGACAGAGGCAGTTTGGAAACACAGACTGTGCAGAAATTACTTCTTCTGTTTTCATATGGGATCATCTTTCATCCAATCTAAACACAGCTTTTTGGTTTCTTTCCATAACTGAGCCATCCATGTGTATAAAGGTTGTGATAATCTGTAAACAAACTGGAGTTCAGGATGGCCAGTGTAATGTCCTGATCATGTCAGCCGTGGCAGTGCTCCAGCATTTCCTGTGCCTGTCCTACCAGACACTACCAACTAGGGTTCCACATTTTGTACTCTTACAAGATCTTGAACAATGGAAATCATGCATTTCACACGTTTCTTGTTTACAGCTTTATATTTACAAAATCTACTCGAGAACTATGCACAGGCATTAAAAAACCTCGCAACCAAAAAAAATGCCATGGGTTCATCATTTTATTTAGATCTGCAACTGGAAAGTTTCCACTGAAAAAGCCCACCTACATCCAAGAAACAGCAAAGGCAATAAAAAAGAAGCAAACAAGAAGGTAAAATGACAGAAGTATAGCAAAGTCCTACATGTAAATAAGTATATGGAGTTCAGAGGAAAAGGGCTCTAATCCCTAGACCCTAAAGGGCTCCAATGCACTAATCCCATTACATTACTCAAAAGTAAATGGGAAAACTTCTAAGAACTGTTCTTTGCAGAAATTAAGTCTGAAGAGAAGAACCTTTTCTTAGGTATTTCTGGGTGTTGAACAGCAATTTGAAATTACCAGAACATCCACTAATAGTTTTTACCATAGTTCTTTTAAAAATGAACCAATACAAACTGGTTCACAAAACCTTTAACCTAGCAATGTCAGTTCTCAGCATGCCACTTACTTACTACCTGGAGCTTGCTTACACACGGAGAAGATCCCTTTACCTACCCCAGAATAAAAACGCATGCAGGCATGGATCCATTCAAAACAGCCATCATTTTTTAAATTCCCACAATAAGCTCACTCCAGGACAACTCAACATACAGGTAAACCTTTAATACCATAGCTCCTTTTCTAGGTGGTTTATTTAGCAAAAATGGTTACAACTGTTAGAAAGGTTAAAAGCCATTGTTTTGGCTGAGAACATGAAAAATCCCACCCAGAAAATAATCTGTCTGGGGACGTTAAAGTCAGCTGAAAGCAAAGGGGGATTAGAAGAAAAGTTAAATTCAACCTGCACTAAAGCAGGTGTTACTAGCACCTGCTACACTGTTCTAATCTCTGCAGTGGTATAAATAGGCCATACTCCAGTGGCTAGACACTTGGGAGGCACACAAGACGGGAGGGAAAGGTGTACTGCTGGTCAACAGTCTATCACCTAATTCGTCTGGGTCCCGTGAAACAACCTGGTCATTACTTGCTAAACGCAGCAGCCACCTGCAGCAGGCAAGCCGTCCAAGGCATACGTGTCTGAAATCACTGAAACCTTACCCTTTGAAACAGCAATTTAAATATGCTTAGGATGAAATGGTGAAAACCCCCAGTATGCGCTTAAGACGAGGTCATTGTTACATACAGGCTTAAAGTTTTAAAACGGGTGTTTTCACAGACTATTTTAATACAGTTAACTTTTTAATTAATATTCTGTATTTTTTCGTGTCTAACAGTAGTTGAGCTTGGCTTCCCTAATGCTCTGCAATACTAATACAAGCGAGATGTTACAGGTTGCAAACCTCCCCAGTTTTTAATGAGAAACCGACATAACAGCAACACTTGCTTTCAGAGTTATTTTGAACTCATAAAAACAAATAAAAGAAGAAATAAAAAAATCATTCTGTGACGGGATTTAGAATGTTAATAGATCTCAAAAAACACATCCTCAATTACTTTGTATTTAAGCTTTTAATTTTTTTCCCTATAGGATTTTGTGCTCTTTGATCCTATGACTGCGGCCAGACACTTTCAGTACATACTGTATTCTTTTTCAAGTCTGAAATACAATCTTTAGTGGTCAATTTTTGTTTATGTAGAATAATTAACTCTTCTGAATATGCCTCAAACAAGACAGCTTCAAATCAAAATTACAATGTTGTCAGGAGAATTGCTGACAAAGTCCTCACCGTTTACAGGAATTCTAACCACACCATAAAATGTAGGCAGCGTATTTAAGAGTTTTTACTACTAGTACTGGCAACACTGAAACCAAGAGTGGAACATTTTAAACAGTTTTTTAAAGTAGTTATGACTCCTTGTCTCAGATCTTCAGAATATTTATAAAACTTTGTAAAAAAATATCCCGCCGCTCAGTATTACCAAATTTACTCAGTATAGCCAAAGATGCAACTGAGAGCTGAGAGGGACTGTTTCAGGTAAATTACAAACTTCTTTCCCTGATGCTGCCATCAGTAACAACACCACAAATGCAATCACTGAAATTTCTCGTTAACACTTTTCTCACGCT
>NW_010269822.1:7491-11774 GCF_000690775.1 Eurypyga helias
GTGCTTCTAACCATAATAGATCATTTAAGCATATAATGAACAAACCCAACTACTTAGGTAAGTACTGTTAAAGCACAAGTAGATTTACACGTAGAAAGGCTATTTCAAACTTAAAGTCTGCATGACCAGAAAGAGATAAATACAGAAGAAAAGATTTCCAAATTCAGTAACTACTCACGTAGATGCCCAGCCCATTAAAGGGTTCTCCCAGCGCTCCCTGTTATCAAACTCCATCTTCCACTTCTTAGTATTGTTAACTCCTGCCTGCATTGCATTACGTGCTGGAACAAAAATGTGAACTTTTCTGGTTTTGATGTGCTCATCTGGAACACCGGTTAAAGCAGTGATATCCTATGAAAAACACAACGTAACTTGTTACAAAAGGGTTCACATAAAAGGCTTGAAAAATAATACTGCTTATGTTTTTTACATAACTTCATGCCATGTTTTTAGTTTTTAAGTTACTTTTCCGCATTTTTTTTTCTGGGGTGTTTTGAGTCCAGTTATACAAGTGATTCCAATGCATGTTGGCACAGCTATCATCCTGCTTCCCCTGGCTGAATCGGATTTTACATCGATCAGTTACCTGAACCTGCTCATCTCCCAGCTATACAACTGCTTGTGTCAGAGGAGGGACAGCTCATTCCCTCCCACCCTCTGACCACAGCTGCACAGTCAGGACTGATCCAACTTCCTAAAGCAAATGTGGAAATATTCATACTATTATTTCTCCCTTTAAAAAAATTAAATAAATTAGAGCACAGACTGAAACACTGACAAATCGTGAAATTTTACATTACTGTTAGAGCCTAAACTTCATATGAACAGGACTGTTCACCCAAATCCCAGCCAGCCAACTATAGGCTGTAAAGTGCTTTCACCTGGGTTTAGGTCTGTGTGGAATTAAGAGGCACCAACACCCACGCTGACTCAAGAAGCGATGCTTAGCGTGAAGGAAGAGGCAAGAGGTTATCTTTCGCACAGTAATCTACTGACTGAGACTGCAGAGCAGGTACTAGAATTCAGCTCTTCTACTTCTCTAACCATTAGTTATGACACAAAATTGACCCCCTCATCATGTTTCCAGCTACGGATACCAGCTTTTGTGAGTCAATTCTTCTGTTGATGTTCAAGACCAAGAGAGGAACATTTGATACTGGTAACATTCTTACTATTTTTGTGAAGGACAGAAGAATACAGGAGATTTCTCAAAGGAAGAAAAGAAGGCTTGTAACATTGCACGTGGTCAGTAGCCCCCTCTACTAAGGCTTGGCTTGTGAGCCCTCAACAAATAAACCTACCTAAGATAAAAACTGAAGGATCACAAAATCAGTCTGAAACTATTAACTGACTTTAACAAAGAATAGAACTGGAGAAAAACCTCACAAGAATTGCTGTGAAAAATTACCTTCAGCAGCATCTGATATAATCAAAGTGAACTTTCTCGCTAAAAACTAAACAGCAATTACATAAAATTAACCTGTCAGTTCACCCTAGCAAAGAGTGAAATCAAACATCAAATCCATCTCTAAGGATGCTAAACTACTCCTGTTCCTTACATACTTAAAAGGCCAGTGGGAGCTCCTTGGTCTCCCCCCCTGCCCTGCCCTATCCGCCCCTTCTTCCCCCTCCCCCCGCACTCCAGGAACAAATAGTAAACTGGTAAAAGTCAAAAAAAAAGTGCAGCAAAACTTTGGGCATATTGAACTCATCTCGCCAGCAGTGGCATGACTCGAATTAAAAGGCAAACAAGTTTAAATAAAACACTGTGGCTTTATGTGTCTGTAGCTACTAACTTCAGGGGATTTTGTTTTGTGGCAAACTTAAAAGCTCTTGGTGCTGTCACCAGATCATCCTTTGAAATGAGGCAAGTCTCGTTTTTCATTTTACTTCACAAAATAAAATTTGGAAGATCAGCCCCTCAAAACTACACAAGGGAGCAAGTTTAAAGCATTTGACTTGTATTTGCAATTATAACAGCAGGGGAAACAAACAAGCATGCACACTAATTTTCCAACTTCTGACATTTATTCCCAGACAACCAAAAGAAACTGTCAAAATATCTTAACAATTCCATTACAAATGCCTTCATTAGGACCAAGAGATATTTATTTTTAATTTGAGTCTAGCAGCGATATGAAAAAGAAACACTACCAGTCACTGGAATGCTGCAACACGTAGGTACAACACCTCCTGACAGACTGGCAGTACTGACTCCTGAACCGCAGTTTTAGGAGGAAATGGCTTAAAGTTTTCGTATTTGAACTGGCAAAGTGCTTTGTTTAACATAAAGGGCTTTTTACCTGCAGTGAAGTTTTGTGGGGCTTCAGTGTTTCAGCTTGCCTGTTTACAGGAATAGGCTACTACATTAGCCTTTATTTCTGTATTTGACAAACACGTCTATTGAAAAATGTAAGAATGTTTGCAAAAATAATTCTTTTTCCCCTCTCAAATAATCTGCTACGTGAAAAAACTATGTTCTTTTAATCAAATACCCCCAAATATGCAAGCTTCAAAATAAAGAATATTTTTTTTCATATTATTATTCTCAGCAAGTCATACATCCCTGATGAATTCTACACTTCAAATTCAGAGGTTTTTTAATTTTCCAGAACTATCTGGAATTATTAAAATAAGATGCTATGTTAAATAACATTATGGTCATATACCATTTCCTCTTTTGAAGCCACCACACTAGAGAATCATAAAATTAATACACATTAGTGTATACGGAACACAATATAAAGAGAGTATTAAAACCCAGCAAATGCTGTATTTATGAGGTAACCGTAGTAAAGAAATGCCTAGACTTGTTCATCTGGATGAAAATAAAACCAGAATCCCAGACAAACCGTAAGTCCCTTCAAGCTAGGTTTTTTTCGGGCACTCAGTTGGCTCCAAATCAAAGTTATTTCACTAATAAAATAGGATTCATCCCATAAAAATCTTTTCAAGGTGAAAACTAAAACCTGCCTGCTTTCTGAAACTAAAATATCTACATGGTGTTGCTAGCTCTTCATACTTTGATTCATTGCAGCTAAAGTTTCCATGCCTTCTGGGAATCTAGCAATTGTTTATTGATATCTTCCCCATTTTAAAGCTGGCAATTGAACAGACAGTTGTTAGGACAATGAGTTTCTGCTTTCTGAAGCCCAAGTTGTCCTGACATAAAATCACTGTTTTTGCTTGCTGTAGACATGTAAGGTACTGTAGCATAGCTGAGCTGTTGCCAAAGATATGGAATAAAAAGGCTTGGCATCTATCACATACTTGACACCTAAAGAGCACAGAAGCTCTAAAATTCCTATTCCCTGTAGGCGCACTCTTAGTCTAGACAAACTGATTTCTCACACTTTTAAAATGCATTACAACACTCTATTGTGATCATTTCATCCACACAGCTCCAGCTAGTGACAGAAGAACCTGTCCTTTAAGCGACATTTCAATGGGCTAAAGCTCCCGCTCCAAGATGCCATTAAAACAATGTAATACTTGAAAAGAACTATGCTGCACTGGGTTGAACTCTCTACTGTGTCTTCAGTGCTTTGTTCTGAGTTCAAGTTCTCATTGAAACTACCTGTGAACCAACTTTCCAAAACAAAGATGTTTTTGACAGCTGGTTTCACATTACTATCTTTTTTTTTTTTTGAAGTGCTCCTTACTGAATTTTGCTATATTAGCATATTAAAATATTAGCGAGGTGTTCGGCATTCAAAATTCTAAATAATAAGGTGACAACATGAAAGACTTGAGATTTGAACTGTATAGGTTAACTTTACTAAAAATTAACCACCCTGCTTCACATCTTTAATACAGGCTATCATCTAAAAGGTGCACACTGACATTCTGGTTTTCTGAACAGATACAGAGCAGGCTTTTTTAACAGCAGCCTCTGAATTCTTTGCAATTAAAAAGAAAATACTCCTGTTTCAGGCATTTTGGCTTTTCTTGGAATAAGCTGATATGGACAAAACACATTTTTCAACATCATAAATCACATCAAACTGCTTACAAATGAAGAGGAGGTTTTGTCTTTATTATAACTTCCACTGTGTTAGAACACTTGTCATGGCGGAGAGCCTCGTAAATCTGTTCTGGAAAGTCACAAGAAACGACAAAGGTTCTGTACAGCAAGGAAGAAAACTGGTTCGCATGAGGCAGTGTCAATGAAAGCAGTATTTGGCATGAAGATGACTTTTAAAGGAAATGAGAATTTCCTTCTTCCAAGTACTCCGCTAATAGCACAAATTCCAAAGGGGACAAGAAAGGGGACTCCGTAATTC
>NW_010269822.1:11790-17704 GCF_000690775.1 Eurypyga helias
CGAAACGATCAAAAGTATCTCTGAAAAGCAAGTGCTTTTCAATAGATGGGTCAGGTGTGCATAAAGGTGTCATGTTTCTCCTATGACATTTCTTTCCACCCATAGACAAAAACTGTACATAACCACTATCAAGTATCTACTGTTTAGCACACCCCCGCCCCCTTTTTTTTTTTTAATAAAGGAAACAGGGAACAAGCAATGGGAAGTTGATGTCAAAACACAGAAAAACCTCCCAGCAAGCTTCCAGCAACCACCCAGGATTTAGAGTCTTGCTAGCCACTCTCTTTTCAATACCAGAATTTCACACATTTCAATGACCATTATGACTTCAAAGAATCAAATTTTCATCATTGTCCGTCATCTGCCGGTTGATTTGTATAAAGGAGTTCTTCTGCATGCACTCCAGACAAAGGGCTCCTTACTTTCGTGGCTATATATCAAGTTTAAAAGTTCTGTTTGTGACAGTTGTGTCTGTGGTAAATTAGGGTAACACTGAAGGAGTGCAGCTGCTCTGCAGGAACCTCCTTTTTGGCATCATTTCACTTAAATAAAAACTGAATAATTAGCTTCTGCCTTTATTAAACCGCAAAAATGCCACTGGCCTTAGTAATTACTTCCGGTTGCCCCACCTACTTAACCTCAATAGTTTACACTTGTTAGAAAGGAAGGAAAGTAGAAGTTTTCTGTACTTCATAGGAGTTTACAACAGCTTGCTCTCTTCCCCACCCCCAACATGTTTTACCAGACTAAATGCATAAAGTTTTGCTATAAATTCATGTTGCAATACACTTTCTTTAGGAGCTGTTATATCAAAGCACAGAACATCTTGCATAATACCCACAAAATAGCTGCTGTGAAAGGAGGGTTTTATTTAGTGTGCTCTGCTGCTTAGGCTCTAAGTCAGGGTGAGAACATTTACGTTTCTACACTTCAGTACGGTATTTTTGAAACCAATGTAAGAGAACAGAATCTACTATGCAAATTGTAAGTGGAAAAATGGAGCAGAATGAGCTAAACGTGGTCAGACAACACTTACCTAACAGCTACAGACATAACAAGGGAAAAAAGCACGTTTGCCCTCAGGAAATTGTATCACACAGAATACAGTTTTCTTTCAGGCTTAACCACCATTTTGCACTATCACAGTAATCTGTAAAGAACACGGCGCTACCTGTAACGTGTTCTCCCATCTAACCATCCTGCAGAATGGTTAATAAGGAAGTTGAGAAAAGCAGTGAAAAAAACATATTTTAAAAGACGAAACCCGAACATTGTAAACAGGAAACAGGATTCAATGATTGCATGAAAGCTTCCATGTAAAGAAAATCTCTTTCCACAAGCAGTTTTGCAGAAAACACTAAAGGGAAACTGGATATGGAGGAAAGAGTATGCAGAAAAGCAGGTCTAAGAAGCAGAAATTGTCACATTACTGGAATCAACATAAGTCCATTATAATACTTTTTAGACTACCATTATGTAAAGGACGTGTTACCTTCGAAAACAGTCCAACATTTGCAAGTGCTGTTAACTGCAGCAAACTCTACTCACCCTTCAGCGTTTCACAGCTGAGGAGATACGGCCACTATGGCTAAGCATTCCCTGTTGCCACAAAACCACCCTGCGAACTTCCCCGTCATCCCACTGCTCACTCCTCTTTGCCCATATTGTCCATGCCAAATATTATGCCATGCTGCTGGCATGAGATACTACAAATACAATGGCACAGCACATCCGACACACCACTAAATCAATGTCACTTGGATTTGTCCAGAGAGAACACGTAGAAAGAGTTAACAGCAATAATTTACTGGACTTCTAAAAATCCCAGGTGCTCTCTGCAAATTGTAACCCGACTTCACCCTAGTAAGCAGAAAACTTACCCTGCATCAAACCTTCTTACACAACTTAAAACACTTACAGTCTGCATTACATTCCCAAATTCTGCACTCACATTCACCTCCTGCAAAAGCCACAGAATGATTGTATTTATAAAAGTGATTAATAGTAAAAGTTATGGCAAAAACTGCTGAGTTGTGCTTTTGTTAGTTTAAACCATAATACTAAAAATAACCCCAAAAATGTCAGATTTTGCACCTCTCAGTGCCATGACAAGCCTTAGAACAGAAAGGCATTTTTCTTGACAAACATGCAAAAAATACCTATCATTCAGCCTGCATTCTTGATGGACAGGTAAACAACACTTTCAAAACTTAAAAATGAAGCATTCAAAACACCAAAGTCTCACTTTCAGCACAGGTGGGTATTTCATGCTCAATACAGTTTTTCTGCCAAGAAAGAATCAAAATTATGATTTAATTATTAATAACGTATTTTCTTCCTGTAACAGTATGTCTCAGTTTTGTAAATGTTGTCTGGGTAAACATCATTAAATGAAAGAGAAGGGCTATTAAATATCTGGGTTTACGCTTCACCGTTTCTCCATATGACTGAAATTAAGCAAATCATTAACTGGAGGAAAGTCAGGGTGGTCAGGGGAGAAGAACGTATTTCATAAGAATAGATTCGTGTTGCTACTAGTAGTCATCAGACACTTCAGTGTGGTCATGACATACTTCAAGTTGAGGAAACGATGAACAGCACCCTTATCTCAAAACAAGGTGGGAAAAAAGCCTGATTAATTACAGCAGACCTTGTAAACTACTTTGTCTTGTGACACAGCAAGATTTAGAGAGAACATACTTTCTAGGTCTCATTCAAAGCATATGTAAGCAAATCTTCTGCTTACACACACACAAGTGGCTGGGTTTTTTTTTTTACTACCTGCAAGGCTTTTAAAAATACATAGTTTTCTACAGCACACAACTTTCAAGCATTCTACAAGAATGTCACAATCCTCAGATCAAAAATGGTGGGGGGGAAGAAAAATCAGTTAATACTAAGACTACAGCAAAGTTTTTAGACCACAAACTTTCAAATAAAAGGAGAAGCAGTCTTAATTTACCTGCACTTAGAAAGAGGATAACTGAACAACTGAAATAATCTGATTCTTCTTAAAATAATTTACAGCTATAGCAACACTCCACTGCTTTATTACCATAAGCAACTGTTCTTACAGATACTATTTCTCGGTCAGAAAACAAAACAAAACAGACAGGAAGGTGCTTTAAAGGAAAGAAGACAGAAGTGCTAGCAGCTAGAGCCCACCTAGGATAGACAGTTTTGTGCTGATTCCCCTGGTTAGTTCAATTTTACAAATACTATTAAATAAATAGTATATTGCAGTTCACCTGCAGTTCAGTATATTCTTTCAGTATGAAGTTGTGATTATTTATGCTATACTCCTAGCATAAATCACAATAAGCAGACTGGCTTGCAATGCTAAACATAATAGTTCAAGAGTATCTTGGTGAATTATTCACTAAAGATGACTCTTGAGCTTACAGTGTATGAAATGCAGTTTTGATCTCAGATACCTAAAGTCGCAGACAGCAGGTCTGGGTGGAGTCTTCCATATCGCTAAGTGTGAACCAAAATTCAGGCTACTCTTGCACACCGAGAGTAATTTCTGTATTTTTTGTGTGTTTCTGATGCCATTTTAGTAAAGTATTTTTATCATTCATTAAAAGTTACCTGCATTTACAAAATAAATTCACTTAAGTGAACTTCATAAAGTCACCATTTTTCAGGAAAAAGAAAATAAACAGTTCTGACCTGCTTTATGCCCATTTGAAAACCTTACGAAGCTTTCTTTAAAGTACCCATTAATAAATTTTCCAAGTAAGGCCCAGATAAGAGTTCCCAAATACAGACACCACTCGTTTCATCACCTTCAGCCTTTGGAGGGAAGGGGGTCTAATCTATTAAAAGTGTGGCTGGGGTGCCTTTTCTCAGTTTTGTGGAAAGCTCCTTTACCAGTTCAAGCTGCAGAAGACCCAAAGGAGCACAGCATTAAGAGCCTAGCAGTGAACTAGGACACTACTTATGCATAGGGAATGCAATTGCTGCTGTGAAGCAGAAACACCTTGGCCAATTCATATTCTAATCTGGGCAGCAAATATCCTAAGGTCTGAGCTGCTGAGTTCAAATTCAGATGTCCAGCAAAGTCAAAAAACTTGATAACTCTAGCAAGATTTCTTATGATGAAGTTGTAAAAAAGATTACCACCGGAGTGTATGAAACATCCACTGTGGCTTCTGTTTCAACTAGCTCACAATCTCCCTTGGCTGGCAGCTCAGGCAAGGAATGCTAAAATATTTTTTAATTTCATTTCATTGTTGTGCATTCTGATATTCTTTCCCTTTCAGCTCACAACTGCATATTAATTCCCTATTTAATGGTGGCTGTAGAACAGCATTTAACTTCAAAGATTAAAATTTCACAAACTGTTCAGGCTTGATTATTTAATAAAGACATTCATTGAAGTTAGGAGAGGGGAAAAAAAGGCAAAAAGTAGTGTTTTAAAGTTTAGCTTGACAATACTGTCACACATGTGCATGGTCTGCTACTAAGAACAATTTCAAGAAACCCTGCGTTCATGTAAACCAATGCCTGCCTTCATTGTGATGCATGTTCTCTATTCTTTACACCTCCTTCATAAAGAAAGTGATTCTGTAACAAACCTCTGCCACATAGTAACAAGTGGTGTGAGACAGAGGAGAGAAAACCAGGAGCAAATCCCCAATCAAGAAATGCAAATTTAGAGCAAAATCCCTGTTGGTACATGCTTTTTAGAAGAAAAGTTGCATTTAAGAAATTACAAGGAAGCCAGACCGGTTAAAAGCTGTCCCTTACCCTAATGCAAGATGTAATGCTTCTATGTAATATGCATGGACTTTAAAAGTTGAAAGGGAGTGCTAAATAGTGTACATAATTTCCATACACAGCAGGTAGTGAAGCAAGAAAAGAACTGACACAGTTACTCTCGTTAAAGAGATGCACAATAGAGAACTGTTACGCAGTGTTAGCATACCGAAGGTCTATGCATCAGGGATGCTGCGGCTATTAACAGCTTAAACGTTCACTGTATTTTGTTAATTAGTGCATACAGCTTTTAAGCCTTAAATGTGTTTTAGAAAGTTCTTTTCTAACAGCAACACAGTCATTATTCCCTAGGGAATGGGGATGGGAAGGGTTGATGGGGCTTCAACTGTTTCTACATCATCAATAAAATACGAAGCTTACTACCAATGCACAATAAAACGTTTTCTTTAAATTTATATATATATGGTTAGTTATAATGGAAGCTTTCTACAGTCTCCCTCTAAAAGGCTGAATCGTAACTAGAATGTGTTAGTATTACTTCACAAACTGTTTTTAGCTTGTTCTATCTAGAAGTCTGTCTCTGTAATTTGTGCTTTGGCCTTTGTATGCTTGGCCTTTACGGTTATTTGTAGGACAGAAATCACAGTCTTATACTTCCTGATACAACAGGGAAATCTGTCGCCAATTAAATTCAGTAATTCAACTTGATACACTGCATCTTTCCTTTTAGTTTTCAATTACTGGGTGGGGGAATCAAAAGAAAGCACAATGTACAATTGTGTTTACTAAACAGTGATAAAAAAGCAAGAGTTTACATTGGAAACAGACAGTACAGAAGATACTCAACTTCTGACTTATCAGAGAACCAGAATTAGCTGACCCAATAATGCTTTCAAATAGAGCAGACATGGCAGCAAAAATGTGGTCCTGAGAAAAAAACCACAAAACCAAAGAACGAATAATAAAGTACTAACGCAAACAATTAAAAAAAAAAATCTGCCTGGTAAACTTGCTGCTTAGTGAAAACTTTCAAATATATGACTTACGATGATGATGTTGGCCAATACAGAAAAATACTGTTATTTATTTTCATACATTAATAAATATGCATATGCTCAGAGGGCTGGAGCACCTCTGCTATGGGGACAGGCTGAGAGAGTTGGGCTTGTTCAGCCTGGAGAAGAGAAGGCTC
>NW_010269822.1:17985-18542 GCF_000690775.1 Eurypyga helias
TCGCAGGTAGGTTGGAACTACAAGGTCTGTAAGGTCCGAACCCAAATCATTGTGTGATTCTATCATTCTATAAAATGAATCTGTAAGGAAAAACTATACAATTCTTCAGATGTTTGTAGTCTGAATTACTCACCATACTCAATTTTTTTAAAAAACATTTGCAACATAATCAAAACAGCTTTACAAAAATACTGTATTTTGTATGTCTTATCAGCATTTTGTAGAAATTCCTTATAGCTCAGCTTCTTCTCACTTGTTAACCCAGTTTTCAGGCTAACATATGATAAAAGTTATTTCCCCATCAAACAAAGATTTTCTTCTGCACTAAACATAAGACAATGGGTTTTATGGATTGAACAGTTGATATATCCCTCAATATCAGAAGGATATTGACCACTTGGAGCGAGTCCAGAGGAGGGCCACGAAGATGATCAGAGGGCTGGAGCACCTCTCCTATGACGAAAGGCTGCGAGAACTGGGCTTATTCAGCCTGGAGAAGAGGAGGCTCCGAGGAGACCTCATTGCAGCTTTCCAGTATCTGAAGGGGGCCTACAAGG
>NW_010269822.1:18730-23367 GCF_000690775.1 Eurypyga helias
GGCCAGGCTGTAGGTGTCTTTGAGCAACCTGTTCTAGTGCAAGGTGTCCCTGCCCATGGCAGGGGGGTTGGAACTAGATGATCTTTAAGGTCCCTTCCAACCCTAAATAATAAATAAATAAATAAATAGATTAACCCACACACAGAACTGAGCATTCCAAAAAGATACGTAAGAGATTGAGCAATTTCCTTACAGTGCAGGCTTCACAATGCAAGAAGTGAATTGCATATTACAACTGCGGATCTGAACATCAGATGCTTTCTCTATGATCCATGTCCCCACTTAACATAGGTTAACGTCCCCAATTTGAGAAAGCAGCCATGAAAGTAGTTCAAAGATACATCATAAACTAGCCATCAAGAACTGGAAGACCATCTGGTTCAATTTCATCTTCTGAGTAGAAAGAGGTAGTACTGAAGAGCACCAAGTCTTCTTACAGCATGACCAAGATGTTCAAGGATTCCCGCAGCACTACTGGGCTTTCCAGGCAACGAAAGCTTTCCCTTTCTGACTTGAAAAAATGATTCAGCTGAACTTCATTACTAGAAACAGCTTTCAAGTCTGAACATAGAACCTCATTAGTCAGGTTAGGATTTGTGTCTTAAATCTACAACTTAGATATAACTAAAAAAAAGCAGAAAAGCACATTCGAAAGAACAGAAAAGCAAGGAATTGTTTATTCACTATTCCTGATAGGACAAGAACAATTCATGCCATCTACAGAAATACTTCATAACAGGATAGTAAATAGGTGTTCTAGAAAGGTTCAGATAATGGTATTGTTTTATGATAACATGAAAACACCATCTTTTGCTTTAAAAGCAAAACTACTAAACAAAACAGCTCCAAAACTGAAGTTCCTTCTTACTACTGTTGATTACTAGACTGCACCAATGGCTCACTTTTATTCTTTCTAGCAGATTAGAAACATTGCTTGCATTTTTAGACTTACAAAACCAAACAAGTATTTGCATGTTGAATAACCCTTTGGAAGCCAGACAAACTAAACATGGCACAATGATACTCCTTTAATTTATTCCGAGCAGTCATCATAGCAAGCTCTTCAAAACCAGTATTCTTTGACAGAAAATGAGATACTATGTAATGAAACAAACAAACAAAAAAATCGCCCGCGTACCCTTCAAAGAGACATATTCTTTGACCCAGTGCTCCAGACTAAAGCCTTGAAATTTTTGCAAAAGAATGCTGCATGAGGGAAGCCCAGACAAAACAGACACTCGAGATGTTAGAAGGTTGTGTAACCTCAATCTCAGACACTCCTCCTCCTAATACCCAGCAGAGATAGCCTTACCATGCACCAAAAGAAAAGGCTCTCAGACAAAGAAACGCAAATCCTTTACCCTATCCTAAAACTAAAATAAACCTACATATGGATGAGAGTGCAATTGCTCTCAATGACACAACTATGTATCACTTCATTCAAGGTTCTAGGCTGCTTTTCTAAACTGAAAAGCAAAATTATCTCAAGCTGAAATTTAGTAAATATTGCAGTATTTATTGCTCTTAAAAAGACAGCTAAAGGTGATGGCAATTTCTTTACTTGGACTGTCAGAATTATAGAATGACTCTTTATCGTGGGGAGTAACTTGCCCGCAGACATTCTTACAGAAAGCTCTTTATTGGTATCCAGCCAACCGCGTTTTCTGAACCACCACAAGCTTCAAACTGCAATTGCTTATAAAAACAAGTTGTAGCAAGCAGCTGAACTGAGCTAGGATATAGCAAATGAAGAGGGATTTAATAGCCAAACAGCAAAAATATAGTAAATTTTCAGTAGTGAACGTGTGTACATATATAGATAATCTGGTAACTACACACACAGCTACATCTGAGCTTGTACTGTATTTAAAACCAAATTCAACTACCAGCCAAAAGTATAAAGAGGAAACTGCCAAATCATTTAAATTAAAAAAAAAAAAATCATGTTTAGAATGAAACAGATGCTCTGGCAGACCAGTGTGCTGTACATGAAGTGAGAAGGACTATCACCATCCCCCAAATAATTAAAACCTTTAAATACTAAATTTCATGTTAGCTGCTTGACAGAGTTACCCAAGACACTTTCTTCCTCCTCAGAGCAGTATTTCTTAGTCTTCACTAGTGGGGGGGGAGGGGAGGAGAGAGGGAAATAAAAAAACACAACACCTTTTTAATAGATTATGTTTTGCAGCAAAAATGCAGATTCACAAATAACCTACCAGTGACTGCCATAAGTAAAGGCCTTTAAGTATTTAGCTCTATGCAAGTCCACTCTTACACACTTTAATAAAAGTAGGTGTGTATGGATTTTTACTTACAAACAGTCCTCTCCCTTGAATATTTCCCTTTTATTGAAAGAATGCATTTAATTTTGAAATAATTCTAGAAAGTAGTTTTATACCTTTAACGCTTTCTACACTGGAAACTAGTTCTGTTCTAGAGTCCAACATCATGACTGCAGGTGACCAAATGCAAACCAAACACTAAGCACTGTATACAAAGTGAACCCAGAGGACAAGATACACTGTACTAGATATTTCATAAACGACCAGCCAACAACATTTTTTTCATATTGAATCCCAAGTATCACACAGTTCAAATGAGCTGGTTACCTGCTTACTCAACACAACTCTGATGGAAGAAAGTACTTCTCCAAACCACAGGCTTCATATACAAGGCCATTTTGGCCAAAGCTATAAACTGTTTCTCAAAACTTATCTGCAAAGTAAAAGGTGGAAAAAACCACTTTTATTAATCTCTTTTTACATAACAGGCTCATTCATTTTTGTTAATTTCTTCTTATTCTGAAGAAAAATACAAGCTGCTGATGTAACTGAGAGGGGGAAAAAAAAAAAAGAAGGAATGCAACCTACAAGACACAAATTTGGGGCTAGGGGGAGGGAGGGAATGGGTAACTCTGAACCTACATGCAGATTTCCATTCTGGTACCTTGCACCCTTTTAATAGGACAAGTCCCTATCACAGAGCCAAACATGTAAGGTACACAGAAATTTTTAAGTTACATTCCTCATGTAAGAGGAATGTTGTCCTAAACTGAATCCCCTATGGTAACCAGTTGAATAAATGATTCTGCTAGAGTGGAATAAATGAAGAAAAGATTAATCTAAATTCTTTTATCCCATTAAGTTACTTTAGGAACAGCTTGAACTCACCCTCATGGAATAACCCACAAGGGGTTAACAGCATTTTGGAAAACCAAAACATAGAACATCCACTATATCCTTATTATCTAACACAGTGGTAACGCTTGGAGAATTCTTGGCTGAATAGTAGTTTCAAGAAAAGGAAATCTAGTAAGCCTGTCTTTAATAAATGCATACTTTGCCAAGTGTTTCTCTTCAAAGAGTTGCAAAAACAGCTCCTAAGCACAGTATTCAAATGCCATGTTACAATGTATCACATGTAATTTTATGACACATTACTACTTTGGTTTTCAGAGTAAAGTACATTATATACTCTTGGTTCTTGGGAAAGGCAGCTAGCAATGATCACACTTTAAAAAACATGTTAAATATTCTTTTACAAACAAAGAATATATTCTTCGTTTCACAGCAATGTCCTAGACTATCAGATTGAAATTTGAAGGAGTTTCATCATTCCAGGCTATTTTTCACTGGTTTGTATATTTTATTTCAAGCTGCACTGTTTATTATAGTAAAGTCTATGTCTCTCTAATCAAATGAAGATTATACAATTTTGCTAATTTCTAAACCTAGCTAAAGTTGGGATTTGGATGAAGGTGAACAAACTGTGACTCAATCCTGAGAACACAGTGTGATGTTTGCTAATAATGCAGTCTTCCAGAAAAAATGGACTGGAACACTTCCACAACTTTTTGCTGAAGAGGTTCACATTCAAAGAATCCTATTAATACACTGCTACTCCTGGATTATCCAGTAGTAAACACAACAGACACTAGCTGCTACCTCTGGACAGACAAGTGGAAGCTGCTAAGAATCTCGATACCAATTTCAAAATAGTTATTAGAATCATAGAAATGTTTGGTTGGAAAAGCCCCTTAAGATCATTGAGTACAACTGTTAACCTAACACTGCCAAATCCATCACTAAACAATGTCCCTAAGCATCACAACCACGTCTTTTACATACCTCCTTAACCACCTGCCTGGGCAGCCCGTTCGGATGCCTGACAGACCTTTCAGTGAAGAAATTCTTCCTCATATCCAACCCATTTCCTCTTGCCCATTCACGTGCTGCTTGGGAGAAGAGACCAACACCCACCTTGCTACAACGTCCTTTCAGGTGGATGTAGAAAACAATAAGGTCTCCCCTCATCCTCCTCTTCTCCAGGCTAACCAACCCCAGTTCCCTCAGCTGCTCCTCACAGGACTTGTGCTCCAGACCCTTCCCCAGCTCTGTTCCCTTCTCTGAACACGCCCCAGCACCTCAGTGTCTTTCTTGCAGTGAGGGGCCCAAAACTGAACACTGGATTCAAGGTGAGGCCTCACCAGTGCCCAGTACAGGGGGACAATCCCTGCCCTGGTCCTGCTGGCCACACTGTTGCTGATGCAGGCCAGGATGCCACTGACCTTCTTGGCCTCCTGAGCACACTGCTGGCCCACATTCAACCAGCTATTGACCAACACCTCCAGGTCC
>NW_010269823.1:0-3303 GCF_000690775.1 Eurypyga helias
TTCTGTGATTCTATGAAATGATAAGCAGCAATTGTGCTGAGTAGGGAATGATTTTTCACTCCCTTTATAAAATACTAACCAAAGCACATGATGGTTTGGAGAACTTTATCTTCAGTCACATGAGTAGAACTCCTTGCTACATGATTTTTCTGGACATTGGAAGTTCATGGCTGTTCAAAAAGCAACTTGAAAACAAATTCTTTCTCAGGATATCCCCAAGATTGCGACTCAAAGAGTGTTCCGGGAAAGTGCTATTATATTCTTGCTATGCTTTTACAGCTTTTCCCTAGGTACGTGTCCCCTGATGTCCATCATCACAAACAGGATGCTCACCTAGTTGAGCCTTTGCTGATCCAGTACAGCTGTTCTACAAATCCGTCATGAAAAACGTACACTAGCTTTAATTCCACCAGGTCTCATCGTAGTTCCAAGGCATGGGTGCTGCTGCACTCTGTGGTATTTTAGCAGAAACACGTGTCATCTTACAAGGGTTTTCTTGACACTTGTTTTTAATTCAGCTGAAGGAAAGGTGGGTACATGGCTCAAGTTCCTCCTGAAACTCCCTACTTGAAAATTTCCCCCATTGGCTTCAGAGTTGGTCAGTGGAAGTTCCCTTCAGGACCCGACATAACTGTTTTCACCAGGTGTGTAGCTGGGGCAGGGTTTTCTTTATCCCCGTAATAAATAGCTAGCTTCATTTTCATTCAGACTGAGCTCTTAAGTACATGCTGTGGCATTGTTCTAACTGTTAGCATTGGTGCAGCTCTTTACTTCTTTCACATTTTTCTTACAAATTCTTACCATCCAGCTACCTCCTTTCTGTTTTTTGACTCCTTAACAGATGAATGTGACTGTCTTTAGAACAGGTACAGCTGACTTTGTGTACCCAGGTGCTAATAATCATCCTACTCAAATCAAACCAGAGTGTGTGTCAGTGAAATGGTCAGCCTCTCCCCCAAATTTTGAGTGTCCTTCAGTACAGAAAGGCCAAGAAGCATTGCTAAATGTGAATTTTAACCTTTTTTTTTTGCGTGCAGCTGAATTATCTGAACTCAGACTGAAACCAGTAACTACTGATGGATGCCCTTCAAGCTGTGAACTTCAAAGTCAAGACTAAAGTCCCTACTAATGCTTACATTTTCTTGGGATCTGGGTCACTGACTTCAGTTTCACTTTTTTATTTAAGCTTAGCTGTTCCCTACATACGTAAAATGAAGTTGCTCTGAAGTTCCGTGCTGAATGGCCGAAATTGAAGGTTAATATAAGCCTTTAATTTAAACTTCTGGAAAGGGCCCACAGAGATGATCAGAGACTTGTAATAATTGATAAAGGAAAATTACATTCTTACTGAGTAAACGCGAAGGGCTACAGTATGTAAGTTACCTTGGACAACGGCGTCCTTGAGAAAAGTAAATATGTAATGCTTTGAAAAGGAGCTGTTACAGACTGACTTTTCCTAGCTACTGGAGCGCAAAAGCAGGCTTGCAGAGTAAATTATATGCAGTCAGCTGGTGAGAATCTGTATTACCGTTCATTGCCTGGTTTATAAAAACAAGGTGGTGGTTTCAGCTAAAAACCAAAAAGCACTTTGGTAAATAGAATCTCAGCCTTGTAACTATTATTCATCCAACAAATTCAGTTTTATGTTGAAAAACCTGCACTAATATGTTTGACTGCTACAATATTCAGTCTTCCGTTGCTACTTAAATAAAAATACGGAGAACTGGCTCTGTAAGAAGACCTGAGTGATCAGTGAAAGATCCTTCTGCATTTCAGTTATTAAAATATAATTGAGCTTGCCAGAACAAGCCAGTCCTGGCCATGTTACTTCAGAGCTCGTCTCTGGAGGCACGTTTTCTCCTTCAGCTCTCCAGTTAAGCAGGGAATCTTCCTGAGAGCTGATGTGAAGAGAGCAAGCCTTGCTATTGCTGGGGAATGGATAAAGTTCTTGTTTCTCACACCAACAGAATTTTGAAAACCTTGGTGGTGTTAATACCTCACTTTTGTTCTTCCGTGCTTTCTTCTGTTGGAAAACAGAAGTTATTCCCTGTTAAAAACATTGTGAAATAAATATGTGAAGAACGCAAGCAGTAAAGCACTGAGGGTAAAGTAAGCAGGTAGTAAAGAAATGCATGTTGTGAGGAGAATTAAATATGCCCTGAATAGGCTGTTTGGAGATTTGCTGTGTGCATGTGCCTTTATTTGTGCTGGTGGGTTTTTCTTCCTAATAGAAAACACATGGACTGACATGAAATAATCCTGTGCAGACTCTCTTAACAGAAATTCAAGCTGACCCTGGGCTTTTGCCAAGCTCTCTGTGAAAGGTCAACATGCTGAAGTCAAGCTGCAGCGTTTCACCTGCTCTAGAGGTCAAGGGAAGTGTTGCATAAAATGACAAACATCTGAGAGAAGACTCCGAAACCTATTTTCAGCTTTCAATTTCTAGATACTGACTCACCGCCTAACTACTGACTTTTCCTTAACAGTGTAGTTGGGAGGGGGTTTCACTGAAGATTTGTAAACAACGACCCTTCTGAAAAGGAAGAATTTCGTATGCGCTCACGTATCCTTTCCCCAAACGCGCCTGTGCGGGACAGTGTGAGGGAACACAAAAGGCAGCAGCAACCTCTTGCAGCAACTTAAAAGCGGGCACTTGTCCTTCTGCAGTTTCTTTTTTTGTATCTGCAGCTTGGAAAACCCCTCTATGGGTAAGATTTCCCAGGAAAAGTTGCTTTAGCACTTTCCATCCACTGAACTATCTTCCCGTAGCTGGTAGTGTCGCACACTGAGCAACTGCTGAACGTGTTCGAGCAATGTGAAAGGCTGCGACTTGCACTGTACCTGAAGGCAGTTACTTGTGCGAAGGTGGTTTTCTGTTCTAAGCAATAAAACCATCCCAGAATTAGTGTCTTCACCCTGTCTTAGCCTGGTATGCTTGGTGAGGTTAAGGAGGGATCTGTTACGTTCCATACCCCGTTACTGTTCTTTAGGAGCCAGTGTGAAGGTTTGGGAGGTGTTGGTACGGTTTTCACGTCCCAGTCACTGATGCAGTTCAGTCAGCACCTAAATATAGAGCATTTAATGGGGTTTCTAGCTGCTCGAGGCCGGGAGCCCCTGTTGTCCGGTACCTAAGTGTTTATAATGAGGTAAGCTTTCTGCCACCGGAGCGCTCTTTAGAGGGCTTGGCACGGTGTGTTACACGGCAGAGCTCGAAATGCCACCGGTGGGCTGCTGGGAGGGTTTCTCCGGGAGCCGGCTGCTTGGCCTAGGCTCGGTCCGACTCCGCTCCCCCTCTCCCCTCGG
>NW_010269824.1:0-4107 GCF_000690775.1 Eurypyga helias
TGCGAGGTGCTGTGGCAGCATGGCAGGGGTTTTGCGCTCCAAAAGGACCTGTGTGAAAGGCCAACCGTTGTCAGGCCACGCTTCCACGTGTTCTTGGTTCGACACACGTCCAGGTCCTGCTGCTCTTCTGCATCCTTGTGCACACCGCAGCCTTCAGAGGACATTATATCTTCCATTCGATGGGAAGAACCGCTGAGGAGCTGAAGTGGGGCCGTTAACCCCAAAAAAGGACTGAACAGTTGCGGGGGACAGGACGATGGAGGCTGCCAGCCGAGCCCCTTGGGCCGGTCCTGTCGTGCAAATGGGAAAACGCCAAGGGATGGGGTGAAAGATCACGAGGTGCTGGAAGTGATTTTAAACTGCGTAGGAAAATGGCCACACAAATGCCAAACCGAAGGGCAGAGCTCAGTCGGTGACGTGAGGCACAGAGGGGGAGCTGGAGCGGTTGAGATCTTCCCCGGGACACAGATCAGGAGCCTAAAGCCCTAGAAGAGCAGAGGTGGAAACAAGGGCTTTTGGGGTTGTTAGCCTTCCCGAGGTCTGCACGCTCATCTGTGCCATGCTGTGAATCAAGCGTGCTGCTGCTGAACATCCTTTAGCCAAGAGCAAAGTGCTTCTGGCTTTCAGTGAGTCCCTGAAGATCAAACCGCAGACTGGCACCGTCAGGACGAGGAGCTTCCAGCATCAGAAACTATTAGGAAAACTGATGGGGCTTAGCCTGCGCCTCAAAGCCATCCACAGTGGGTCCCCAGTGTCCCATCTTCCAGGGAAGGGGTGTCAGACAAGTGCAGAGACGAAAGTGTTGGGATGCTCTTGTGACACTCTGGGCTTCACAGCAAACTGGAAGTAAAAAACCAGGCCCTGCGCAGCAAGGGAACTCAGCCAGGGCTATAACGAGCCATTCGGTAATTTACTTAAGCCACGCTTAGATCTCATCTGCACAGGGAAGGAGAATTACCTCTTTAATCTCATCCTAAACAGGCCCTCCACCATGGTCCCTGTCACCCCATGGACACGCTGGAACAGTTGCTTTGGGCAAGACGTGCGTGGCCTCATTTATCTCAAGAGTCGTTAAAGCTGAAATCCCAGGCTGAGATAGCAATGGAAATATATGACTGTGAGCTATTTCCCACAGATCATTTTTGCAACCTCTTGCGGGAGCCTGTGGATAAAAATCAGCTGTTAACACCGTGTAGGTCAGCCAGGAGGCTCTGTCAGTTAGCCTGAACTGACACTTCCCGACTGCGAACACCCAGCCCAGCTGACTGACGTGGACTGTGGAGGATAGCATCAGCTAAGCTCAGCTTTTGGGATGGAGTTCTTTTTTTTTTTTTTTAAGAGAAAAACACGAGAATGCCCAGCTGTCTCATCCCCTTTTAAACTGCTATTGCAACCTCTTGCTACACCCACGCAGCTTTCTGCGTGCAGGGAGATGTTAATCCATTTTATCTTTTAATGTTGGCATTATCTCTTGACTCACCCCATGTCTTCCCCTTGTGATTCTGCAATCCAGGTCCCTTTTAGGCAGCAGATAATTCACCTTATTTCCCTGCATTGCCTGAGAAAAGAAACCATAAATCCAGAGTGATGTCCCCAAGCAACGGGGTCATGGAGCCCCAGAGACTGTGAGAACATGGTTTCTCTCAAGTCAGAAGCCAAAGCAAGAGGCTGCAAAGTCACCTGTAAGGGACAGAGACGAGGGAGGGTGTGATTAACAGCACAGAGTGACACCCCTCGGTCCTGCAGCTTCCATCAGACCGAGTGCAGCGTCTGGTTCTTCAGGCTTTTGAGCACCCTGTGCCTCCAGCTGCTCATCCTGCCTGCGGCTGCCGCCTACATGCCAGGCCAGTGGTACCAGCTTCACCCCTTGTAGGTGTGTGCCTCCTGGTACCCCGGGACACGATTCTGGAGCTGGTTCTTCCTCTCCTCAAGTCCCAGTTCTGATGTGTCATTGGCAAGAAAATTACCACCTGGCCTCATCAAGGAGAGAGCTGACAGTGAAAGCGAGTACTTTTGGGTTTCTTTTCTTCTTCCATACCTTTCATAAATAAGGTGGTTTAAATCAAAACCTCTTTTGAAAAGAGGCATGTTAGGACAACATAGGACCTTACCAATAACCCACATAATATGTGTTATATTCAGAAATCATACACTGGGCTAGATGTAGCCACCAGGATTAGGGTCTGGTTCCTACAGTGTCTGTAATAAATTTACTTCCGAACAACTTGAAGCAAAATAAAATCCACTACTGGCACCATGGCCATGACAGAGCAGGCTCGGATACATCTGCACATGACCAAATGCCCAGTAGCCCTAGCGGTAAGCTGGCCTGTGTAAATGCTAACACGGTCCTGGATGTAGTTTCATTCCTCATCTGTGTGTGCTTTCACCATTCTTCATCCATTTCTTCTCTCTCCTTCCAGGCTTCTGACCGTCCCCAGCTTCTGGCACGCATCTTCCAGAGCACAGGGTGATGGTAGCTCCCAGGCCCTGATGAAGAAGCTGTTAAGATCTCCACATTTCCCAGGATCCAGAGACTCAGCTGCTTGCTGGACTCTCACCTCACACCTTGGCCAGGCCAAGAGTCGTGTGTGTCTGGGTGGTGGCAGAGATAAAGCCGTACAACCCCTTCCATCAAGCATGGGGTGGGATGGGATGAAGTCTCAGCTTATGAAATCATCTCCCAGTTACACTGATCGGGAGAAACACCAGCTTGTTTATCCGTACTTTGGGAGAACAGCTCTGGGGAAGCAGAGTAGGCTGGAGGCATCTTCTCACCCACAACAGCAGCTCAGAAACTGTCACACCTGCCAGAGATGTGAAAGCAAAGGTGAAGTTTTCATTACAAAGTGGCACCAAGGGATGGTGAGAGCTGTAACACCTTTCTGGCAAGTGGACTGGGAAGCCGATGTGCTCAAGGGCGTTGTTTGTGTTCATGCAGCCGAAGGATTTTGACGGGAGATCGATCCCAGGCCTTCTGTCACTCTCTGAGTTATGGTGCCATGTGTTCCACTGTTGCTCCTGCCCAGAGCAGTCACAAAAGTTCACACTTCAGCCACGAGCTCTTTTGTCATTTTCAGAAGTTCAAAAATGAGAGGCCTGTGCTCTCCTGCAGAGCAGAGTGAATTTGGAAACTCCGTGATCTGGCCAGAAAACACAAAGACCCCAACTCTCCATTCCGGAAACACTCCTACCTCTGTTCTAGAGGGCCTTCAATGCTGCAAGAGTTCCTTGCTGCGAGATCCATTTGGTCTTTGGCTCTATCATCTCTGAGGAGCCTGAACAGAGGCAGGATTGCATTCCACATCCTGTGTAAAATGGCATGTCATACTTCCACCTGGCAGGCTCTTTCCCCACACACGACCATTTGTTTCTGCCTTCACGTCTGCCTTTTCTCTTCAGTGATCTTTAGCCCCTCTTCCTCAGCACGCAATTACACAGCCTATCTCAAACCCGGGAAGGACTCTTATTAAAAGACAGATATATATTAACATAGCATAGCCCTGGCGCTCTGCCCAGATTCAAAACGATCTGCTCATACGCTTTTAAACTGATGGTGTGGAACTGAGCATGGATTGCATACATCAGGGAAATAAATGCTACCTTTTTTTATTATTAAGATCTCTTACCGCTTATACTGGCAGCGGCCTTGTCCTTACGCATTAAATGCGTCCTTTATTAATGTTCATGTTCCCCTCGTTGGTACGGCGGCTGATTTGGAGGCAAGCAGAGCCATGAGTGTATTGATGGCACCGTGGCTGTTCTCAGCCCGGGTAACAACTGCTGCCTTTGTTTTTCTTATGACTTATTAATGCTTTGTATTAGCTACGCTCAGATTGTTAATGGAGGAGTTAATTTGCGCTCACGTTAAAGAACAGCCTGGCTTCTCGGATGCGTTAATGAACCTGAGACTTTCCACCACAATCCGCTTTGCTACACAAAAGCCCGATTTCTGCAGTACAAAGGCACCTGCTTTTGTTCTAGGGAAAACAAGCTATTTATTTTAAACTTTCTCCATAACGCTGGTACTGTTAGCTCCGGCCTTGGCACGCACAAGGTGGGCAAGCACCGGGGTCCCGCCTACATCCACGGCTGGCTCCGGGCTGG
>NW_010269825.1:0-4036 GCF_000690775.1 Eurypyga helias
CGGAGTTAAACCACGACAGCATCTTTCACATACCTCTGTTTAGGTGGGTGTATGCTGAACTGTTCCACTTAGGCCAAAATAAACCAAAGGGATTTCTATGTTTATTAAAATAATTTGTGCCTAATTAATGCCCAGTAGGTCAATTCATGTGAGTTTATATATGCATTCTTATCAAGTTGAGATTTGCTGCTTAAAAAATGGTTCATTTGTGTCAAAACCAAACATCAAAATGAAGCTTTCAAAAGGGTAGAAAAGTAAATCTCTGAGTGTGCCTTTATATTATTTGGCAAATTAAACAAGGTCTGGAAACGTAGACAGTCAATTTGATGTTGACCTGAAGTATGCAGTGGTGAGAATTATTCATAAAAGCTGTAAGCTCACATATTATTAAAATAAATACCCTTATTATTATTAAGCAAACCCAGAAATCCTTTAGCCAAATCTTCGGGCATGGGAATAGGAAAGAAGTTACCTTAAATCATTATGTAGAAAATAAAACCAGTTTGTAATTTTGTTTATCAAATCCTTGCCTTCAGTAGTCTTTTTCCCCATCGGGAACAGCTGGGAGTGGGATTCTCACTCCATACACAGTGTTGGAGAATTAGGCACCTAAGAAATATTAGCTGTTGGAAAGATGCAAGTTCATCGCAGTGCTATTTGGACATTATTAACAGAAGAATTTAGACATCAATTGTAAATGTAGGCACCAGCCTGAGAAATATTTTGAGGATCTTGATGAGTCTTAACATTGTAAACTGTTAATCTCCTTAGTCCAGCCACTAAAAAATGTGGCCCAATTTTCTTATGGCACATAGGTGCTGGACACCTCCTGCTCCAAAAGACCACTCTACTTCTTCACAAACTATCTCCGGAGGTGAACTTCAATTTTTGGCTTGCCATATGTGACAGTTGGATTGAAATGAAGACATTTCCCCACCACAGAAACCTGTATCATGTTTCATTGATAATTAATGTCTGTATTCCTCCCTCTCCCTCTATTTTTTTTACCAGCTTTGTTGTTCACAAATTGCTTTTCTAAATTGTATATTTGGCTGTCTTTTATAATCTTCTAAAGCTGAGTGATTATTTTTTTCCCCCCACATGTTATAACTTTTTACTTCCTAAGTAGAGGTTGCCTGACTCTAAACAGACAAATTTGAACAGTATTAGCCTGAAACTTCTAGTAGATTTGTAGTCATAAAACTTTCTGGACACATTGCTGTCTGTGCAAATATTTGCAAATTAAAAAAAAAATAAAAATCGTAAGTATAAGCATTCTCAAAATAAAAATAAAGGTTTTCAGATGTCATCAAAGTGGTATTATAGATATGACTTAAGGAAATGTGTATGAAATATTTTCTTCAGTGTTCACTGACCAGTGTCAACTTACCAGTGTCCTGTTGTTTTCCAGTAAACTGTACTGTAATGTGGGGTTTTTTTCCCATGCAGAAGGTATGCTGGAAAAGCTTTCTCTAGGCATGTTGAATTGTGTCCCATCAGGGTGCAGTGAGCTGCTGTGCAAGAGAAAGGATGGGAGCCTATATTTGGAATCAGGACACCTAGATAGTTCAGGCTATTATGAAATCAGTCTGCTGGTGGTTTCCAGGACTGATCCTGTGAGACTTAGAGACACAATATTCAAACCAATATTCCATCCTTCCAGTATTATACTCAGTTCTGGATTTCACTTTTTGTGTTTAGGATATCTTGGATTCGAGAGCTAGTGACACCATTTTCAGGGAATACTCATCATAGGAGTGCTCAGTTCCAGCTCCAATCTGTACCTCCACCATGTCCTGGTTTCCTCCTACCTAACTGCAATGACAACAGATCAGCTTGTCTGTCTCTTGAAATCACCCTTTGTATGCAAATACTCTTGATGGTTCCATTTGGAGACAGATACCTTGGGCTCTTACAATATTTCACCTAACCAGTTAGTGGACATAAAATATATGTAAATGCAATAGAAAGATTCCTTTGTACCTAAAATTCCTAAAATTTAGGCAGCTAAAATTCCTTAGTCAGTCCATGGGCTAACTAATTCTATCCAGTCTGATCTTTTTAATATACATTGACTGTAGCAAATTAACAAAACATATTAAACAGTATATTCCATTTAAACTATTACCAACTTATTAAATAGAGATCATAAGAAAAGATTACGATATGTATAAGCTAAATGACAATTTGCTTTCCTTTTGAAAAAAAGAATATTAATTTTTTTAGCTGTTTTCTTTAGAATATTGTTTCTACTTCATGTTCGACTAACTATACCATTAAAGAAAGTTTAGGAAGAAACATACTCTTGTTAATGGCAAAGTCTGGCTTGTGTTGAAAAAAATACACATACACTAATGATGAAAAATCACCTAGGAGCTGTATGTCCTCTTAGAATTCATAATATCTAACCATTTGGATTTAGTTCAGAATTACTAAATGGAAAAGGGTGTATGCTCTCTATATTTTTTATCTGTCAATTATTTTCAGTCTGACAATGACCGGACTTCTTTGGGAAAACAGTTCACCCTTTTATATAGTTTTCCTAAGTTTTTATAAGACACCTTCCTCTGGTCTTAGCTGCTCCTCATGAAAACAAGGGAGAAGATGCAATTGGCCCAAATTTTTCCTATTATTACAAAAAAAAAAAAAAAAAAAGAAAAAAATCAGAATTTTATAAAACTCAAAAAGTGGAGTTTTAAAGCAGGCAGAGGAATTAGGAATCCCAAGAAGAATAGCAAGACCCAGGGAGAGGCTTTGTTGGAAGAAGGGAACTAAGAAAGTAAGGAAAAGGAAGAAGTTAATAGGAGGTGCATAAATAGCCGAAAACCCTCATACCTATGAGCAAACAGCAATTTTCTAGTGTCGTTTTCCACTGGTATGTTCTTGTTCTAGAATTGTTAGTTCAAGAAGTAAAGCTAAAGTAACCCTGCCATTTTCTTTTTCTTTCCAAAACCTTAGTTGTTCTGTCTTTAGTTTCTTCAGTACTTCAGACAACCTGCTTTTTCATTAGTATTAAAATTATTTGGAATGGCTGTGTAGAAAGAATAAAGAAAATCAGTGATTCTTCCATGTCCATCAGAAAGAAGAGACTGTGTTGCCTGATCTGACCATTGTTTTCTTAATCTTGTAAAGAGTGTGAGAAAAGAAGCCACCAACCCCAACAAGTTACTGCACCTAGTTGTACAAAAGTGTTTTCAGTGTTCAGCTTTGCACTGTAGGGTAGGACAAACACTGCTGCTGTATGTGAAGGTCTACGAAAAAATTAAATTGATTAAGTGCCTGCAATTGCCCTTCTAATATTTCTGATTTGTAAGAATAATGTCTACTATTTAATGAAATAAATACCTATAGTGTAGGTTTTAATAGTGACCCACTATTTCTGTTTAAAAGCAAGTTTTGGTTCACTTTTAATAATTGGAAAAAAAAATCTTATTATTTGTTCATATGTCAGACTTTCAAAGATTTAAAAAGATGATTTTTTTTGGTTCTTCTTACAGCTCTTTTCCAACCACACATATCAGATGGTTGAATCTCAATGGACCCATGCAATATAAATAAATTTAATCAATAAACTCAAGGGACTAATTAGATGAAGATAACTCTAGGATATTTATGAAGCCTAGAACTATACAATTATACAATTGTATAGTTGTATGAAGCCTGGAACTATACAATTATGTTGTGAGTTTGTTACAGTAATATCCCATGATTGTTGTTAAAGAAAATATAGACCACTTTAAATAAACAATGTTTATGGCAATTCTATACTTCAGTATATAATCCTATAATGCTGTTTAAGTAAATAATATTTTCTATGTAAAATAATGACCTAGAGGTTCAGAATCTCTTTAGGTCTTTATGCTTCTTTCTGGAAAACCTTGACAAAATGTATTATCACTAATATATTTATAATGTAATTTGAATGACTATGGCTGATTAAGAACACAGGGGTTTTTTTTGTGGGTTTTTGTTTGTTTGGTGTTTGAGGTTTCACTCATACATGAGTGAAAGAGAGATCGGTGACGAGTGGCGTTCC
>NW_010269826.1:0-5343 GCF_000690775.1 Eurypyga helias
TAAACTGTTCTTATCTCAGCCCATGTCCTTCATCTCACCACCCTCAGATCTGCTCCTTCCAGATGAGCGATCAAAACCTTCCCCACCCTGCTGTCTGCGCCTTATCTCTTACCTGAACATCTGAGGAAGGAAGAGTAAATTAAACACTAAAACTGAACCAAGCTAGGCCCTGGCTCCTGAGACATTCTCCCTGTTGGTGAGGGATATGATGTGCACAAAACTTCTTGCAGACCTGAGGGGCCTAATGGAGCTGGGCTGCTTGCAGACTGTTTTCCCCCAGAACAGCCGTCTTCTGTCTCATCACCCAGCTTTTGTCAGTCCTGGTTACATGCTCCGTCTAGTTCGGGCTGGAAGCTCCTTGGGGCCCAAAGACCTCTCCCCCTCTCTTGTCTCCCGAGTGTCCTGTGCACCAGAAGCAGGACAGAAATAGCAAATCTCCATCAAAGTGATCAGGAGTAATTTGTGAGCTGTAAGCAAGGAAGGAAATGTCTGTGGCTACACTAGGGTGAGCTGCAGAGTGCAGAATGTGATCAAAATCCCCTCTCTCCCCCACTTGGTAGTTTGAGGGGAATAATTTGATTGAAAGGCAAATCCTTTAATCTCCAGATATAAATCAACAGAATGGCAGAATTGCTTAGGACAGAGCATATCATATAGAGCATGGAGTGTGTGTCGTTTGCCTTTAAACGAACACGGGCCCTCCAGCTGTTAACCTATTTATAAAAGGTAACTGAAGGCTACACCAAACTCCTGAGGACATTTCATTCTGTCATTACAGCACAGACTCGGTTTTTCCCCCTCAGAATAATTGGACTTGGTTTATGAAGGTTTATGAAGGCCCAGGCTAGCAAAAGAGATCAGCTCTGCCCACCTGACGCTTAAACCCCTCTCCAGTGCAGAAGGAGCAGGCTGAAGACCTCCAGAAGACCAGGCTGCGCTGCACTTCCTAAGGCTCTGCTTCAAGAACGATGTAAATACCAGCTCCTACGTCATGACAAGCCCCTGCAGGTTCTCCTCTTCCCGCACGCGAAAGCAGCCCCTGCTCTGGGTCACCCCCTCGTCCTGTGCAGTGCTGCACGCCAGATTCCAGCTGCTGCCCAGATCCCAGATCAGGAGATCACGGGGCGCGCCAGCTGCAAGGCAAATCCCATGACTGCTCAGAGAGACTTGACAGGTCTCTGGGATGGCAGGGATCCCTGGCCAAAATTCCATGCCTTCCATCGTGCTGGAGTCAGCTCTGATGAGGGTAACAGCCCTGTCTGGCTGGGGAATATCTGCCAGTGACCCACGATGCTTTTGTCGTCGCCGGAGCAGCGTCCTGCCTCGCTCCGACTAGTCAGCTGCTACTTGCCTGCCTAATTCACGACAAGGAAGTGGACGTGAAGTGAAGACTGAGGCATGGGAGTGAAAGTTCCAGACTAGTTTTGTAAGAGTATTCAAATTCTCCAAGATGCTTACAGGCATTCACTTTCAAAAGCATTCAGAAACCTAAATTTCCTGAAAACGAGAGTCTGTTGGGTGCTGCTCTAAGTGTTGAGGCAACTCTCTGCTCCACTCAAACACTTTTTAGATCTGGTTCCGTTTTTTGTTCTCTTTATGGAGGGTTCAGGTTCCTTCCTTGCTGTCACTGACAAGCTCTCATCTCTGGAAATAAACCCTCCGAAAGCTCTGCTGCGTGTCTGAAATGAGTGAGAGACCAGAGGAATGACAGCGACCCCCTCAGCAACAAGCAGCTCTTGAAGCAGCATCCCTGCGGAGCCAGGGCAAACCCCAGCAGCTCTGCCTCCCGAGCTCTTCTCGTGCTGAGCATTCACCTTCGGCGATCACGTCATGCGCTCTGAGGAGAGAATGACAGACTCTTGAGAAACGGGCAAGAAAGCTGCACAGTTCCCGACTGTTTCTCTAAGCCTTTTGCTGTCAGTGCCCTGGAACCAGCAGAGCCAAACCCCGCCACATCACCGAGCGCCCTTAATTTGCACTGGCTCCCATCAAAGTGGCGATGAACGAGCGCTCGCCAGAAACGAGCTCTCTCTGCAGCTCCCTCAGCGCTCACAAGTGACTCACATGATGTGAGTCAGGCCTACGCTTAGAGTGGCCTGACTGCTGGCTGGCTCTACCTGCCCTGCTGGGCTAATGGCCCTGGCCAGGAGGGACTTTTCAGGGAGATGAGCTGGTCTCCCTCCCTTTTCCCCATCCACTTTCACTGTCTGGCTTGATGAAAGGGCAGAGCCATCGCCTACACACCTTCTCTCCCTCCACCACTCCCCCCTCCTGCAAAAAAGCACCCCCCCCTTGCTATTAGAGGGACAGACATACCCGCAGCGTCTCGTAGAGATTGTCTGCCCTCCCGTCGAGGGGAGCAAAAAAAAGTAGCGGTGAGAGGACTCAGGGAGTCTGCAAAGGCAGCTGGAAAAGCAAGTGGAAGTAGGTTATATTCTTTTGAGGTACAAATGAAGATAAAACAGATGCTCTGGATTTTTGCGTCAGGAAGTATGGAGTCTGTCCCAACGCTGCTCCCATGAAGCAAAGCGCAGCTTTTGGGTTATAAACTCAACCAAGGAAGTTTCACGTGAAACAGTGCCCAACAAAAGCCACGCTCAGCTCGGGTAGAATAATAAAGTAGCAGTTTCTCTGGGCAAGCCGGGCTCGTAAGCACAGCAACAGCTAACAGGACGTGGCAGTCACCTTCGATGTACGCCGAGCTATGAAGCACCCTCCTCCATGCTGCTCCTTCCAACCCCCGTGATGAAAATTCAACTGGCTTCAGCTGAAGCAAGGCAGGATCTGAGAAAACCAGGAAGCCCAGTTCTCAGGGTACTTAGAGGCTAAAAGGGTAAAAACCATAACAGCTTAAGATGCACGAGGAGCATTTTATGAAGAAGCAGCTGTAGATGGGGATGAGACAACCAGAAGGATCTTTTCTCAGCTAGCAACGTGCATGGCAGAACAGTGACGGGAGACAGCTGCCCCCACCGTGACGCTACGTGTTGTAGGAAACAGATTGACTTTGCTTCAGTGGATGATAAAACCCCACAGCTTTTGGTTAAACCTACCTCCCCAGGGTTTACAAATTCAGGTTTTGTAACGTAGCAAACCCCTTGTGCAACAAAATAGGGGCTTTTGGATTATGGGCAGTTGCCTGCTGCAACATATAGTTTAATATGGACAATTGGGGTTGTTCAGCCTGGAGAAGGGAAGGCTCCAGGGAGACCTTATTGCCCCTTCCAGTGCCTGAAGGGGGCTACAGGGAAGCTGGGGGGGACTTTTTCCAAGGGCCTGTAGTGACAGGACAAGGGGGGACGGGTTTAAATTGAAAGTGGGGAGGTTTAGATTAGATATCAGGAAGGAATTCTTCCCGGAGAGGGTGGGGCGCACTGGGACAGGTTGCCCAGAGAAGCTGTGGATGCCCCATCCCTGGGAGTGTCCAAGGCCAGGTTGGATGAGGCTTGGAGCAACCTGGTCTAGTGCAAGGTGTCCCTGCCCATGGCAGGGGGGTTGGAACTAGATGGTCTTTAAGGTCCCTTCCAACCCAAACCATTCCATGATTCTATGATTAAAGGGCTGCTACCTGCTAGGATTTATGATAGTTAGGTGCGCCTCGCCGGGACCAGGGTGAGTTCTCAAAGCTGTCGCTTGGCAGAGTGAAGTCTGAGCACTTCTGTCTCCTTAAAACACCGATAGTTTGTTCCTGTGCACTGAAGGTTAGGCTTCCGACTCTTAGGTTTTTCCTTTAGGGAATATATTCAGGGCTCAGTGAACAACCTGAAGTTCTTTTTGAAGCCAAAAGCAGGTCAGCCCCGTGGTCAGACATACCATAACACGGCACTGATGTAACCCACTAGTTACTGCTGTATGTCTGCTCCACATCAGGAATGCACTAGAACCAGGGTCCACCCCGTCTCGGAGAGCACCTAGCAGAAAGGATCAGAGAAGAAAGATGGATTTACTAAGGACACAGAGATCTTTACGCCTACGACAACCTGAAGCCCAGGGTAGGCTGGGACAGCCCTGAAATTCAAACTGTTGCCCGATCCTCCCAAAGAAAGCCATTAGGATGCTATTTTATCTTGGAGCTTAAAAATAGCACATGGTACAAGCAGTTGTTATATATATGCCTTTCATCAGGACATGGGATTTCCCCCCCCCTTACAAGCTCTGGCCCTGGAAATCTACCCACGCTCTCAAGTTTGGGAGGAGGGGAGCAGCAGGCAGAAGCTGTAACCTTAATTCTCCATGGATGGGGTGTGCCCCTCACACAGCCTGATGCGAAGGGCGTTTCCTCCCTCAAGTGACCAGGCATAAGGGACACACCTATATCTGTTTTAATTTAGTCCCTACATTTTGATTTTCTTATCTAGCAGGCCAGCGTGTCACATACGTGAGATTTAGTAGCCCTGTAGCTCCCTCCGGTCAGAGGGGTGTGACACATACAGCCCTCGGGCACACGCAGGAACCTTGCTGCTGACAGGTGATCTCCTTTCCTCGTGGATTAACTTGCATAATAGGTTGTAATGGGTTGAACTATGAAGAAGGAGGCTGAATATTCCTCCTGCGTGGTTGTCACCACTGTGCCAGTACAGGAGGGTCTCACCTTTCTCCTGTGTGCACCCTAGGGAGTTTCAGCCATGTGCACCCCAACTATGCCGACTGTAAAAAGCACATTCTTTCATCACTTACTGTCCTGCTGTTTACATTGCATCCCTGTATCTTGTTCTCCTGTCCTCCTGCACGCAAGGAGAGTTGCATTTCTGGAAGAGAAGGGCCATGGTGGAATCTAAGCAAAAGCGTCAGTGCTATCTGTCATTCAGCCCCCCGGAGGGGTGGGTGAACTCTCCACCTGCCCTTGGTGCTTCCCAGCAAGGCTCCTTCCAGCTACCTCACCCCATCAGCGAGCACCCCTGCCCAATACAGCCATGCAGTGCTCCCAGAAGGACATCCTTCCTCCTTCCCAAACGTAGTCCCCACTTCACCCTCCCCAAGCCCAGGGATCGCCTTCATCTCCCATCAGCCAGCATCCAACCCCAAATTCCCTGTCTCCGTGAACAAGCAGCTTGGTCCCCAGAGGTGAGATGACAAAGCTTTGCTGCCGGGTGCTGTACACCCCTAAGTGCTGGGGCTGCTCCCCCCTGCCTGGGGAAGGGACCTGGTTTTACCAGGTCCAGTCCTGGTTTTACCGGCCAGTCCCCCCTCAGCCGAGCTCAGGCCCCATCAGTGCGGACAGCCCCATCTCCCCTCACCGTATCCCCCTCAGCCCTGCCCCCTGTCACCTCCAAGGGCCCTCACCACCATCTCACCACCATCTCACCACCATCTCCCCTCACAGCTCCCCCCCAGCTGCCGTCC
>NW_010269827.1:0-1495 GCF_000690775.1 Eurypyga helias
TAATTAGACAGGTTTAATATTTAACATCAATTTCATTCTCTAGTTGTTCATTTTTACCATTACTGCAGTCCAATTTTTGAAAGTGAACTGAGGTAATAACCCTGCAGAGACAGTGAAAGTAAAGTCTGGAGAATACTTTTAAAAGCACAGCCCCACAGAACAAATACATGTGTTTGCTACTTAATGGGGGCAAGTAAAGTCAAACAAGCAAAGCATTTGCAACAAGCCTACATCTTCTGTTGGATTTTCACCATTGGAAAACAGAATTCTTAAATTAAGGGGTTATGTTTTGCACACTTTTTGTGAGGTATCTGTGACACAAGCAGAACCTGATTTCCCTGTATTGAAAGGCTTCATATTATCAGTGACAGCAGTCTGCTCTGTCTCTGCTCCTCAGTATCTTAGACTCTGTGATGGCATGAAATCCTACTCAGGTTTGAGAATTACACTGCTAATTGCAGCATTAACATTTTGTCAGTCTTGTTTTGCAATGTCATGACTATGCCTATGTCTAAAAGAAGAAAGAAATGAGGGATGTGGGGAGCTGCTTTTTGGCTGGTTCTGTATAATCTGTGGGGAGATACTTTTCACTCCCTTTGTTACTTATATTTTTTTCAGTAGTGCTAATGGAAAAAGAGGACAGCATAAGAGGAGTTTCTTCCCGTACCACACTATATAAATGCATGAAACACTAACTGACCCAAGGGTTTGCCACTTAAGAGCACAGGAAAATGATGAGGAAAGAACTAGTGGAGAGGAAATAATACAGATGCAATAAATATAATATCAGTTCTGATTACTTGTTTTAAATATTGGCACGGGATTTTCAGTCCTTTCAGTAGTTTTGTGATAGGGAAGATTCCAGAGGTCAGAACAAAACAAGAAAGTGAAAAGTTGCTAGAACCTAGAGAGCGGGAAATGTCAGAAAAGAGAACAGTGTCATGGTGCCATCTGAAGTTCTCCTTGTAGGTTTGGGGACTTTTGGAATCTGTGGTGTAGGGTGAAACAAAATTCCATGTTGTACTGTTACATATTTAGTGGGTGCTAGAGTATCTGTGTGCTCACAGATCAGTTTCTAACATCAAGTTCAAAGGCTACAAGCTACAAGTATCTGTTTTAGGAACATAATTTCTGTTTGCAACCTTGTTTCCTGGTTTGGAAGACTGTTATCTGCTAATTGTTGCACGACAGAATATGCACCCCAGACAGTAATACGGCTGCTCCTTTTCCATGACCCATTTGACTTCTTTCTGCCCTAACCAGCCAACAAAATCACAGAATCATGGAATAACAGAGTTTCTAAGATTGGAAAATACCTGTAAGACCATCCAGTCCATCCAACAACCCAACACTGCCGTACCCACCAGACCGTGTCCTCAAGCGTCACGTCTACATGTTCCTTGAACACTTTCAGGGATGGTGACTCCAGCACTTCCCTGGGCAGCCGGTTCTAGTGCCTGACCGCTCTTTAGTGAAGAATTTTTTCATAATATCT
>NW_010269828.1:0-4810 GCF_000690775.1 Eurypyga helias
AACCATTCTATGATTTTGTGATATTAGGGCAATAGTAACACAAAGTGGACATGGGACACATATACAGATACAAGTTCACTTGTTTCTCTGTATTTACCCCCTACTCTCAGTTTCATTTACCTTTTAAGTCACTATATGTCTTTGTTTTTTGTGCTGTTTGAACCAGGGCAAGCAAGCACATATAGTTTCCATCAGTGGGGACCACATTTGGACCATGCTACAGGAAGATAGGGAATAGGGTATTAAGTGCCATCCCTGACTCCCTTCCCAGACATTTAAAAAAACACAAGCTGTCTATTACACTCCTATAATTGAGATGAGTCTTTACCGAATGTTTCATGCACCAATCTAACACACCACAGTGTAATAGTCTTTGACATCTTCTTGCTTCTGTGCCTTTATGGACACTAGACTTACACTAATTTGCAATTAAAGGAAGGCCATCTTTATGCCAAATGTACACTTTTGAACCCCAGTCATGTCAGTTCTACAGCTGTTCAAATAAAGTTAAATACCCCTAATAATTGAAAAAGCGCTTTAAAAATATTCTAATGGTGAAATGTCTTCACTGTAGGCTTGGGACTAGTGAGACTATAAACGAGTTAATTAGTAAAAATCCTTGTAACAGAGAAGTGAAGCTGTGCAGTTCATCACATGGATCATATGTGTGAAACAAAACATGAAGAGTGTCAACGCTGGCAGGTTGAGTACTCCAGGGTAGAAACCAGCGCTAATGGGATTTCCACAAACTCAGCCAACCCTCCAGTTTTCTAGAAATCAGGGAGAATACCTTGCTGAAGGGATACCTACAACAGAGGGATGATTTGTGTTTGCTGAATGGATGAACAAACTCTGCATCCAAAAGAAAACACAAATGCAAATGTATATTGTATATGGTGGAGGAAAAAAAAGAGCCAAAAAACATCTGCCTGTCAGCCACTATCCCTGCTGCTTTTAGCAGGGTCCAGCAGCAGTTTAGTGCTGTCACTTGTAATACAGCTCTCACAAAGAAAAGTCCTGGAGTACTTCTGACACAGAGCCCAGCTTGGGGTTAGAGGAATCGGGTTCCTGATCAGTGAGAGGGGTTTGCTCTGGAGGGAGAGCCAGCTGTTACTGCTCAAACCTTCCAGAAATAAGTCAATGTTTCCTCCCACGCAGCGTCCAACCAAAACATCTATTTTTCATGGAGTCTTGTGATTGTGAGTACAGCTGTTCTTTGCCTGAATTATCTTTAAAATAGCTTTTTGGAGTATAGATACTCAATATTTTTCTACAGGTAGCTGTGTCAAAAATCATTAGACATGTTTTAATATCAGACTAGACATACTGACTCAGAACAAAACCTGAAGTGTTCAGAACATTTTATCCACATGTAAACATGAAGTAGTGTGATGCCATCCACATACAAATTCACAACCTGGGAGATGACCTCAGTAGCCAGAGGACAGATATAAGGCTCTGAGTTATTCAGCTGGCTGGAGAAATAAATAGTTTTGTAGCAGTGTCCCATAAGGATGTTAGATAAACACCAGCCAAAATTTAACTTGGGACACCTTACATGTAGAAGACCATTGCACAAGCATGCTGGGAGGTGAAAAAAATTAAAAGTCCTGACGTGTTCTATTCAAAGCTTCTTTCCTGGTGCTTGGTTGGTTTTCCCACAGCTGTTCCTTATGGGAGTTCATCTTTCTGCCCAATGTTTCTGAAAACCTACAGACTACGGATCATGAATACCTGATCTTTCAGTAAGAAAGGCATGAAAATGCTGCTGACAGCAGAGAAAGGTAGGCAAGGACTGAAAGAAAAAGCCAGTTTACAGGTTTTCCAATAAGTCTCTCATACTTCATCAATCATCTGCTGGGAAAGCATTTGAGAGAGAGAGTCTTTACGTGCCCTTTGCCCTCTAATCCACTACTCAAATCCAGTCTTGACGCGACCTGCTACCAAGGTAAGCATGCACAACACTTCATTTAAGAAAAAAATCAACCTGTATGGCTTCCTCCTGGCACCAGTTCCCTGTACAGGAACAGCTGCAAGGCACCTTCCAGGTGCTAGAAAGGTGCAAATGGCAAATAATCCTGGCTTCAGGCAAATACTATGGAGACCTACACAGTAAGCAGTGTGTGACCAGTTCTGCATAGTGCAGAGCCTTGCTTACTGGGTGCAAGCACCATCCCTTCCTACCAGAGCAAGAGCTACACGCGGCAACAGCTGATTGTAGTTGATACATTTGCTCCATTTACTAAGCATGTCTGAGGAAAGCTTTTGCTCCACCACTTATGGAAATAAATATAATGTGTCATATTCATTTCCAGCACAACTGTACTGACGTGGGTCAAGTTACACCAGGATACGCCACTCTGTGCATTCATTCTTGGCCCAAAAGTTATCTTAGTAACTCCAATGGTACCATGTACATTAAACAAAAAGGGACGTAACAGAACACGAAGAAAATGTCATTTCCAATACCAGTTCATTTGTCCTGAAGGAGAAAAGAATGCATAGCTGTGCCTGCTCTCTAAGAAGGCAAGAAACAGCTTTGGCAACCAGCCTGAGCAGTTCATAACAATAGAGTATCTCAAACAATTTGACATTTTTTCTGGTGCCCCAAATGTGTCTATAATTTAGGAATAAGCTACCTGTAAGCTTGAAAATCACAAAGCTAAATACAGAAGTCCAGAAGGGTAAATTCGTGTAGTTTTCCAAAACAAAGTCTACAGGTGAAGAAAAGCAAGGTGCTGCTGCAACTTCTGCAAGTGAATGAGGTTCCTAGGTAACATACAAATTAAAGCAGAACATTTAAGCAGATTAATTTAACATTTCTAAGCCAAGTATGCTACCAGGACAGAATCTACCAAAGTTCCCACTTTGTTCTGTTGATGACTTTCAAATCTGTACTGCAGAGGTGCCATACAGAGACAGACAATGGTTTTTGACACCAGAAAAAAGGTGTCCATCAGCAGTCATCATGGAAAACCCCTGACAAGGTGCACGCTACACTTAATATGTTTTATGCTGTGGAACATTCCTGGAAGGTTAAACCTGCTTAAGCTGTAGCATGCACAGAGAAGTATTATCTGTGGAGGCAATTTACATCATAACACAACCTCAGGTGGATTGCTCACCTACAGAAACCTACACAGCTTCAAAAGCCTTCAAAGATCAGGACCCAATTCAGAGGTTTGATTACTCACCGGCATGCTAATGCTTGTAAAGAGAGTCTAACTCCAGCATAACTATGCACTCTTCCCCTCCTGCTTCTCTGCCCCTCGCTCCCACCACCTTTCCACAGTTTACAGTAATTCTGATAACAGCAACAGCTAATTTTGTCACTAATAATCAGCCCTTGCATAAAAATCAGAGAAGGATGACCCTGAAATAATAATCTCTCTTTCCAGCTTTTTTTTTTTAAATGCATTCTCTATTCACTATCTAAGCACAGATTTTTCCCTTGCTCATTTCTTCAGTGCTTTAGCCTCATAATGCTATTTAAATGTTGATATATGTGAGGACTCTTCATCACAGAACTCTTTATTGCTGTTCAATTCAAATGAGACATTTATTTAACTATCCGCATGCAGTAAAATGTTTCCTGGTACCCTTCAGTCAGTGTCACAACCCAAAACCTGGAATAGTAAGAGTAGACTATGGCTTTATATTTTAATTCTGTCTTTAAAGGTGCATGAATGCCTTGCTGTAACATCACTTGAAAGGGCCTGAGACACAGACTATTTGTCAAACTTCTTGAAACTGCGAGAGCTACAACAAGAGAAACACTTGGAAAAGTGTCAGAGGTATTTATGATAAGACCCAAGGGGTGTTTCTATGTTCCTGAACTTGATAGGTAAAATCTGTTTTCCAAAATATTAGAAGAATGGCTAACCTTATTTGGACATTGCCATTTTCTTTACGACTAGAAGTTTTTGAAACTGCCTAAGTCAGAAAAAGAGATTTCATGCTATTTAGTATGAGTTCTTCAGGTTTTCCAGCTCAAACAGGCTTATATACCTTTACCAATAAGAAAGGAACTGGAGACAACACTCTTCAGGAGCAGATCACCAGAGGGTCCTGTAGCACCACCCTGAGCTCCCACCAGTCTCCCTCTCCTTTAGGTAATCCACAAACTTAACGGAAGAAACTGCTCAAGCCTCAAAGGGAGGCATCCAAGTGGTGCTTGGAGCAGGCTGGGGACCACTGAAGGCCAAAAACCGTCTAGCAGGGAATGTCTCATACAGGTGTGTGTTTTCCTGTGCTAATACAGCTTTGCTAGAGGAGAGAAAGGCCTCGGCACTCGCGCTACCTCCCTTAATACTATTCCCGATGTGGACTCAGAGAAGGACTGCATCCACCCTGATGCAAGTGGCCCATCTTCTGTTCAGCAAGATTCAACTGATCTATTCATGTCTTAAGAGTAAAGGCAGCTGCAGTAGGTCAGATCAAAAGTCCATTTAACTTAGTACTTTATCCCCAACCCTGGCCAAAAGCTGTCATCTAGACAAGACTATGGGGACTGGCCACAAGACTTGCTCTGAGCACTCTCCCATGCACCACACCTGGTTCAGGAATTTTCTGAGTCAGGCACATTTCTAGGTGTTGAGATCTTCATTGTGTCTTAGTGCCTTGTTGACATTCCATGCCACCCATGGTCAGTGAGGATCAGGTTCAGGAACGCCCGAGGAACCTGAAGGGGCACAAGTCCATGGGACCCGATGGAATACCTCCACGGGTCCTGAAAGAACTGGCATGTGGGGTTGTGAAAACTCTGTCCTTCATATTTGAAAAGTCATGGAGATCTGGTGAAGTTCCTGCT
>NW_010269829.1:0-1644 GCF_000690775.1 Eurypyga helias
CTGCGGTGTGACCTCTCGGCGGTGGAGGAAACAGGCGCTGGAGCCCCAGCTCGTACCCCGCCGTCGTCTGTACACGTACATTGGTACCCTACTGCAGAAACGGTGCATTGTTTAATACATCGGGTGAGGATTCCGTGTCTTTGCACGACGCCAGTGACAAAACCATCAGAGCATAGAATCACATGTCCACTGTTTCACCCAGCTGACCCCCGAAGTCGTGTAACACTCTGTATGACTGGCAGATCGTTTTCCAGGAGGACCCCCTTTGGAACCACCTGTGTTCCTGCATTGCAAGTGAGGCAGTTCACACCGCTGCTTAGTCTTTGCTTGTGTTCAACACCGCAGATCTCTGCCTTCTCTGAAGCTGTCGAACAGTAACTTCATGTTTTCTTGCAGCTCACTGATGAAAATACCAAACCATATCATGCTCGGTGTTGATGTCTCTCGAAGTCCACCAGAAATCCTACTATTCAGTGATGAAAGCAAGTATTTTAGGATCTGTTTTAAACTGGTTTCCTCCGGTTAGTAGTTAACAGGTTAATACTGGCCATGTTACTGTGTAACTCTGTGGGTTTTTTTTACCAAAATGTCACATAGCACTCTTTCTGCATGTTCACCCCTATCAGTCAGTATATGTTTCCATGAAATAATTCAGTTTCTTTCATAAGGTTTATTTTCAAGAAGTAAAATTCATTTTGCTGACTCTTGTGTTTTCATTTGCCTCCTCCTTAATTTTTTTACCTGTATTTTCTTCCAGTTTCTCCTTTGTTTTGCTTTGGTTTGCTGTCAGTCTAACTAAATCGGGCATCACTGTGGGTGTTTTGCTGCCACTTCAGACTACTGGCACCCAGGTTAAAGGAGAAGCAAAAGCAGTAGGTGCTGGTGCAAAGGCTGGCAGATTCTTCTGTTTGAAATTAAGTAACTGGGTGTTTTTGCACTCCAGACCAAAGTGCAATGTAGAAATGTCTGGTATTACGTTAAATATAATGCACCAGTCTAGGCACAGCAGCAGGTGGTTTGCCCAGCTGGTGAGAAACTGTCAGCACCGTAGGCATATCCCTAAAAAACAGTAGTGAAGATGGTTTGTACATATGTTTAGAAAAAGTTAGATGTAATAAAATAGATCAATATACAACACTTCCTTCTGGTCTAAGCTAAGAGACCTGATCCTTCTTTCACATTGTTTCACGAGTACTTCCCATGCGTGATTCAGGAGGCCCTCTGCCCACAGGACTACCCAACAAAAATAGCCTTCTCTGTGCCACCTTCCTCCTTACAAAACTGAGGGGCCTTCAGTTCAGTCCCACACAGGAGAGTGGACTCTCCCTCTGTCTTGGTGTGATTCTCTACTGCTTCTCCATTTCTGGGAACACCTACGTTACTGTGAGTGCTGGTTTGGGCTGGGATAGGGTTAATTTTCTTCATAGTAGCTAGTATGGGGCCGTGTTTTGGATTTGTGCTGAAAATTGATTATACAGAGACATTTCCACTCCTACTGAGCAGTGCTTGCACAGAGTCAAGGCCTTTTGTGTTCCTCACACCACCCCACCAGCGAGTGGGCTGGGGGTGCACAAGAAGTTGGGAGGGGACACAGTCAGGACAGCTCACCCCAACTGAGGAAAGGGATATCCCAGACCATATGAC
>NW_010269830.1:0-1390 GCF_000690775.1 Eurypyga helias
TTCCAACTTGAGACATTCTGTGATTGTATGTGTTCTTTATACACAGTCCATACTAGAATGTATTTCCATTTCTGCATTTTAGGTGCCTTATCAGGAGCCAGAGAAAGCTGGGAGTATGATTCAGGAGCAAGAGACCTTCAGAGTCCGGACCTCCAGAGTCATTTTACACTACAAAGGGTGTTGGAGTACGATGGAAGCAATGTGACTCAACAGGCTGCACTGCAGAGACTTCTAGCACAGGCCTCAAATTTTAGCAACTCTGTTGGAGGAAGCCACATAGAACTTGCCAACACTGTAAGTGCATTTTGCCTCTGCTCTTAAGTTTTGTAGAATTTTTTTCTTGTTGTTTTTTCCAAAGCATCATACTGATTCCAGCCTTAGAGCCTTTAAGCCTTTGTGAAAACAATGCCATGCTGCTGTTGCCTTTCATTTACCAGAAAGCCAGTGTGATTTTAGCACTTGGTAGGTGTATTTCCAAAGCTTATAAAACTGAGTTTCATCAAAAATGGTAGAAGTCGGTGAGGAGCAAAACGAAAGTTCTTAATTTATACAATTTAATGAATCAGAGTTGTGTCTCAAAACTTAATACCAATTTATTTTTTAAGTATGGTGTCAGATTGTTCAAAGTGTTGTGCAGAAAAATTCTTCCCTTGTTATTTCATTGCTGCCCACTAAACCCTTTGTGTGCTGTCACTGTGCTTTTTTATTTCCACAAGCAAGAACTATTCTCCATTGTAAGAAAACCACATAACTGTTGAAGGAGTAGGGCGTTATTTTTTGCTTCCACACCAGTGTATTGGGATCAAGTCTGCATTTTAGTTTTAAGCCAGGCATGTTATAAAAGACCACCCATTTTGTAGCATGTTTCTGATTTATGTTGCACAGGAGTTTAAGTGGAGAAGTAAAAGATGCTAGAATGAAAGCAAAAATTTTCTCATTTTTAAAATGACTGTTTATTGGCACACTTGGCTTTGATGAAATAGAATCCTAGTTCATCCTATGAATGGATAATTCAAGCTGTGAGAACCTCAGGAGGTGATCTAGTCTAATGGAAGAGATTGCTGGCAAGAGAGGAAAATCAACTTGTTTAAGCTGCATTATTTGAAAAGAAAATTATGAAAAATATTCTGAAAGTGTTTTCAAAAGCCTTCTAAGCTTTATTTAGGTTCTGGAATGTGACCTCATATATGTTGTAAAGTTTTCATAAGCAGAGTAAAAATGTGTGCATATTAAAACTTATCTAAGGGAGAAAAGAGTTCCAGGAATTGCAGTTCCTTGAAGGAACTGTGTCTTAATTTTCCCTAGAAAGGATAGTAAGGGATCAACTGCAATAAAGCATAAGCTATTTGATCTTTAAAGCTGGAAAGAATAATATAGAAACTGGAAAGAG
>NW_010269830.1:1421-6420 GCF_000690775.1 Eurypyga helias
AACGAGCAGTCACACATGTATTATGAAAGATGTTAAGATGGAGGACCTGGGATATTACAGGCCAGTTAGCAGCTTTATTTATACATTCCAGTGGTTTTCTGGAAATGTGAGCAATTTTAAGTGAGTAAGAGAGAACATGTAGACTTGTAAAAGAACAATCATGTCGATCCAATCTAATAACTCCTTTACCAGAATAGTATACTTTGAAGATAGAAGAGGAACAGTAGATGTCATGTTTCTCCAATGAGATTTCTCACCCTGCCTTGAGTTGTCACCATCAAGACCAGAAATAACATCTAAATGTAACTATTAATAGGTTTTTTGAATGTGTCCTGAGCTCTGTTCTGTCCTGTTTTCTCTGACTTGTATGAAAACACTGCCAAACTCAAGTCAAACTGTACTGGTGAAAAAAAGTACTTCCCCACACCGTAAACTGTTTTTACAATAATCCATTAAAAATGTACAAGTCATGTTCAGTTATGCAGGTACATAGCCTTGACTGACTTGCTTAAAAATGACCGTTTTGGAAAGACATGAGCTGTTTCACATTTGATTATTTTAAAGGATGTAGAATGCACTTTAACAGAAGTTTAAGTAGAGCTGCTTAAGAGCAATGTATCTGTACAAAAAGAGTGGCTTGCATACTGTGGAGTGCTGTGTTCTTTTTGGATCTGGAGTTCATTCAGGTTTCAAGGTGGGTATGTACTAATACATCCTCCGTCTATGCTCTTGGCTAATGATGGTTCAGAAATAATGGGCTTTGGTACTCTGTGGTATGTTTGCAATCACGAAGATGCAAGTGTGCAGTGTTATTCAAGAATGCACAGCGTGAAGGCTACTGCATTGCTATGACATGTAGAAATCCTAAAAATAAAAATGCTGAAGGCTCAGAGGAAATAGAGATCCCGAGGTGTAACAGCTTCCTTTTTATTCCCACGTCTAAATTCCTTCTATGCTTACTGTCATGAAAGTTGCCTCATCTTTGTTTTAATGAGCATCTGTTATAGTTCTGCTTTTAAATATTCTTTCAAACCATAGTAGAATCAGCAGTCTCATTTAAATGTAGATGAATACAGTAACATCTCCATTTGACTCCTGCTGAGCACTGGTGTCATGGGTCTTATGTAAATTTTTGCTTTGGCTTTATTAAAATGGAGAGAGAAAGGAATGGGAGAAAATGGAGAGAATGGTTTCACTTTGTTTTTCACTATTTACATTTACTCCCTTTACACAGTTTTTAATACTGAGGAGTATGCTTACTGCGGTCTAAATTGGGACTCTTTAAAGAGATAAACATAGCCTTCTTAGAGCTGTGGTTTAGTATGGGTACAAGTCCTTTTCTGTCTCTTCCTCAGACTGTTTTACGTAACTGCATTTGCCACGATGACGAGCCAAGGTGCGCCCTTGCGTTCATTCTCAGAAATGACAGATCTCAGCTTTCACATTTTTACGGGTTGAATCCCAGGAACTTTTCCAGTTGCACACAAGGAGCTGGGCAGACTCCTTCGTACTCTAACCCTCAAAAAACACCTGCTGGAGGTTTAGTAACTGCATTTCTCCCCTTCTGGAGTTGGTTGTATTTCTGTTTGTAAAGCCGTGTAATAGAAGGACAAAGATTTAAAAACAGGCGCTGCGTGGTCATTTCTCTCTGGAACTCTAAATGCTCCCAAAGTTAATGAGAGAGGTAACGCTTACATGAAAGCAGAGCAGAGCCTTTCTGTGTCATTCAGCACCCAGAGGAACAGTTCCTGGCAGCTTCTCCCAAATGCATCTACACGGGCCACGTGGACACAGTTCTGGATTTTGGTGTGTTCTACATTTCCTTGTAGATGTTTGGATGTCAGACGGAGAGGTCTAACAAAGTAACTATTGTACGGGTGACCATAAATCAGTTAGGTGCTTTCTGGTTAGAATTCATGTGATTGTTTTTCTCTCAGCACCTTGAAGTGTTTTTCCCTATTGGAATGTCAGTTTTTGTTACTGGGTTTCCTGTTTTTCTTTCTGACAGCCTTCTTTTGATTTTAAACTGTGCAGGCAGGCTAAAGACATCCCTGTGGTGATTATGTACTTCTACAGCATAGATTATACTCCTCACAATACAACTGGTCTCCACACTGCCCTTAAAATTTAGGTTTTCCATTTGCAGAAGCTAAATGAACACTGGTCCAGTATTGGTTTGCTTAGTTTCTATAAAGTGGTTTTTTTTAATGCATTTTTGAAATCCTGTGAATATAGAACTCCACAGAGCTTTATAAAAATGTAATACTTGCTCTGAAGCATTATACCTATTCTTTCACAGGAGTAATGCAATTTCTTTTAAAGTGCTGTTTGAAATGTAACCATTTGTACTTACACCATATGGTTTTGCCTTTTCATTTCACTGTGCTCTACTTTCACTATGTTTTGGTTTATTAACACATGTTCCGATTCAGCTTTTGTTTTACCTGCAGAATTTACTCTGTAGTCTTTACAGGGTGTGTAATTCTTCCAGTGTTTTTCAGATTTACATTTTTACCCCTAAATATTAAGAACACGTTTTTCTTTGTAGCTCTTCACCTTGGTACCAGTATTTATGACTAACTTATTAACCTTTAACATGACCTGTCACTGCTTACTGATGATGTACCTGTTTGTGCCAGTAGGTTAAATACTACAGCAAATATCTTCGATGGGAACACTTGTATGTGTTCCAAATGTAATAATTTATGAGCTGGGTTTGTATTACATTGAGGCGTAAATGATTTAAATATTCTTCATGGATAGAAAATAATTCAATCGTTTCAAAGGATTTCTTTCTGTGTGTGCTTGTTTGGGAGTTGTTTTTCATTTTGACTTGAATCTTCGAAGTGGGACAAGGATCACTAATGTGGAGAGTCACATAGCTGTAGCGAAGTAGCTGATGCATGTGGTGTCACATCTGTTCCCTTCCCAGGCGGCCGCGCGATCTTGATGTGTTCCCTGCGGTGCTACCAGGAGGGACAGCACTCTGTTGTAGCAGCTCAAGTAGTGCTGTTCTCTGCAAACCTCGCACGGGGCACCATCTCGATATGATAGGCATATTTCACATTAGAATTCCAATGAAGTTTAATAAGATGAAGCAATAACATTTGGATATGTTTAATTCCCTTTTCGTGTTCTCCTTGCATGTGATTCAAATAGACTAGATTAACTTTCCTGTTTTTTTTTTTTTTACTAGAATGTGTGCATATAAATGCTAATACGTATGTGTGGCCTTATTGTGAGTTTCTGTTGCCTTAATTCAGCGTGGTTTTAAGATGAATTTATTTGTTGACACAAGTAGCTACATTTACGTAAGTAAAACCAATTGAGATTGTTTCATTTGCCATGATCTGATCTCATACCTCTGTTCTACCTCTGTTCTTTCAGCTGTAAATGACTCTGGTTCACTGAGAAAGTCTCTGCACAAAAATGTGACCCCAAGTAGGTTGATATATGTTTTATTTTAACTATCCAGTCTGTGGACTGGTGTGACCCTTTAATCTCTGATTTCTCCTTGCTAAGGCACTCCGGCTCTATTGGAAGCCCTTTGACTGCACCTTCCTTGCTGGAGCTCTTTTGGTTGAAAACATTTAAACAGAAAAAATTGATGAGGGTATGGTTGACTTGCAAAGGGGAAGAGTGCAGCTATGTTTTTGAGACAGTGTGGTAGGATTTCTTCATGACCATTTGCTCTTAGAAGCCTGTGTTGCTATTTTCTCCTCAAAGCAGCCGTGCAAGTGCCACAGATGCAGTTGTTCGTACTAACTCAGAGAGAAGGGCATACTTCAAGACTCGCCAGCACTGCTTCCTGCAGCATCTCATTCCGCATCATCTCGTTGTGGCCAACAACTGAGCAGGCAAGATCCTGCTTCATTTTATGCAGGGCTATCAGTGCAAGATGGATGTGTCTAGGTAGAAGGGCATTGGCATAGATTGCTCCACCTGCCAAATGTGCACTTCTCACCTTAAGGAGAGCTGGTTTTGGAGTATCTCCATCAAGAGCAAACCAGAAAGCTAACACAGCAAGATTCTTAATGCATCTTCTTGTAACTTGTGACATCTTCCTCAGCTGTTCCTGTCTGACTTGCATGTGTGTGTACCTCACCTGGAGGTACTAAAGACTTTGTAGAGCTTGGGGACGGACTGTTTGGATCATGCATCTATGTGACAGGGTATGCTTTCTGTACAGCAGAATTAAGGTGACTAAACCGAATTTAGTTCAGACTGTGGACTTGCTGTGCCAAATTCATATACCATCTCTGTTGGGTACACAACTCAAGTTTATAAAGTGTGAAGGCATGCTGGAAATATTCATAACAAAGCAATATGTAGTTGTGTTAGCATTAGTTTCTCATCATGATCACTAGCAGATGAGAACTTAATGTCTTATGAAGTGTCATGTTCTCTGAAGATGGATGTTCTTACTGCAATACCTCTTCATTAATCAGACTCAGTGAGTGTTTGCATTGCTAGTTTTTCTTCCTTAAGGGCATTGAGCTGCGAGTTATGACAGACAGAACCATTGTTTTGAGAGAGCTCTTCGTTTTGGTTAACATAGTATATACTAAGAGATAATATTCCAAAAGTCCCTATTACTTTTTTTCAGGGACAGGTGGCTTTTTCTTTTCCACCTGGATGATCTGCTCCTTAATCAGGCAAACCTAACTTGCTGTGGCCTATTTATATTAATAGTTTATGGGTATGAAACTGCACACTTAATACTGTGTTTACATTTATGTCAGACTGTAGTGCAGCTGGTTCTGGCTAACTGCGGGAAACAGCATTAATGGGCTGTTACATCCTGAGTCACAATAACTATTTGTGTTCTCTGACATACATGTAAATGTATATCAAGTGATCAACATGTAAATTCTGTACTGCTGTCATGTTATTGGGAATATAATGACTTCTTGCAATGCCTTAATGTTGTAAAATGTACTTAGTAATTTAGGTATGTTGTAGGGATGCTTGGTATTTGGTGTAGAATCATAGAATCACA
>NW_010269831.1:0-14650 GCF_000690775.1 Eurypyga helias
TGTGATTCTGTGATTCTATGATTTACACAGGCTTTTGCTTAAACATACTTAAATTATGTGTCGTTGTTCCAGTTTCTCTGACAAAAAACATCCATGATGATGGGTGATACAGGTTTGACTTTCAATTCGGTTAAGTCAGCACAAGGGTAAGATTAGTGGGAGTATTAATACACTTGAAGGCATGTTATCTGTTATCACTGAAGTCACATGTGAAATACAAGCAGCTCCTGGAAAGTCTTTGTGAATTTCCAGAACAGCTTGATAAAAGTTACCTTACATTTAGTTCACAGACCAAGCCAAGATAACCCTACCTCTCTGGAGGTATTCCTTTTCACTCTTCCATATATATTTCAACTTCTAATTTCTCCATGAATTCATTAAGTTCAAGGATCTCCATATTTGAGGATAACTTCCACAGTGACAATAGGGTATGTGTTTTTATGTGAAAAGCAACTTCTCAGGGGTAACCTTGGCTGACTCTTGTAGATGTCTGGGAGGTTCTTCTTGTGTTTGTTCAGTTGCACAATTCTCATCACATTTTTGATATGTACTTTTAGTGTTTATAATAAATATTGTGTTTATAAGTACATTGCTGTGTCTTTCACCCAACAACGATTTCCGATTTCTCAGTTTGTTTTTATCAGCTGAGGGCATACCAAAACCATATTTCTTGTTTCTGCATTACTGGTAGGTGTGCTAGCAAGCTTGTGATGTGTTGTTATTAGCATGCAGAAATGTTTCTGAGTTCTTCTGAGTATTATGCTAGCAATTTACTTTATCCAAACATTTATTGAACTGGATTTTGCTAGATACAACTGAGAAACTCAGTGTGTCCATGAAACATGTTTGTATCGTGGTTTCCCCTCCCAAAGCTCAGTACATCTTAATTTGTGCTTTTTGTCCTTCCCTGGTTTTGAGGGTGATGAAACCAGGCATATCTCTAAGTTCACTAAATAAAGTGTTCAGTGCCCACTGGCTTGATAAGTTAATTGGCTTTCAGTATGTTTGGAGCACTTACAAAACAAAGCATAACATCTGGATCTAAAGCGATTTCATCTCTGGTTTGGCTTTTCAGAGCATAAAGATGTAGACACTTGCCAAAATGAAGGTGAAGTCATCAGCTCTGAAGGCCAGTAAGGCTAATTAGAAAGCATGCCTTTAGTTCATTAAATACCCTAGGTCTGAAGGTGACTTCAGGTCTTTGGGTGTTTTTTTATGCCAAGGTTTTTATACATTGGAATGCCCAATGATTATATCCCTTGAAATGTACTTCTACTTGGTTTTAACGTGCCTGCTGTGACTCAGTGCTACAACTAAGGTCGAGGGAAGTGATTCTGCCCCTGTACTCTGCTCTGGTGAGACCCCACCTGGAGTGCTGCGTCCAGCTGTGGAGCCCTCAACATCAGAAGGATATAGACTGGTTGGAGGGAGTCCAGAGGAGGCCACGAAGTTGATCAGAGGGCTGGAGCACCTCTGCTATGGGGACAGGCTGAGAGAGTTGGGCTTGTTCAGCCTGGAGAAGAGAAGGCTCTGGGGAGACCTTATAGCACCTTCCAGTGCCTGAAGGGGCTACAAGGATGCTGGGGGGGACTTTTTACAAGGGCCTGTAGTGACAGGACAAGGGGTAACAGGTTTAAGTTGAAAGTGGGGAGCTTTAGATTAGATATCAGGAAGAAGTTCTTCCTGGAGAGGGTGGTGAGGCACTGGAACATGTTGCCCAGAGAAGCTGTGGATGCCCCATCCCTGGAAGTGTTCAAGGCCAGGCTGGATGAGGTTTTGAGCAACCTGGTCTAGTGGAAGGTGTCCCTGCCCATGGCAGGGGGCTTGGAACTAGATGATATTTTGAAGTCCCTTCCAACCCAAACCATTCTATGATTCTATGAATTGAGATATGATGCATGCTGCTTGCAGAAGGTTAAAAAGCTCATTGGTTTAGATGTTATACTTCAGTTCATCATTAGCCTTGGGGACTGACACAACTAATGTCTTGTACTAACATACCACCAAGTTACTTAACACTTCAGTTCTCCTTTTTAATAAAAAGTCTTCTTGCTCTTTTTCTTTCTTTTTCTTTTTTTAAAATTTTTATTTATTTAATGGGTTGTCTTATTGCAGAATTTTGTTATCTTATTTTAATGCTTTTTGGAAGAAAAGCATTAGAATTACCTATATGCAATTTTGCAACTTTTACAGAATATTTATTGTATTTTGCTGACTTCTCTTTCTCTCAGTATCCTCTTTTGATTATCATGAGCTGCTGCTCATTTATTGTCTTGAAAGAATTCCATGAAAGACAGCATGAAAGAGAATACTTAGTTTATCTAATAATGGTTGGGCAAATCCCTAAATGACTACCAAGTCCATAAAACTGCTATTTTTAATCTTTGCCTCAAGACATTCTCCTCCATCACAGTAACTTCTGGATTTACCCAGGCATTAACAGCTTACACGTTTGCATTCATAAATACAGGCTGGTGGTATGCATGCTCCAATGCATATTCTAAAATACTCTAGTGATTTCAGTACTGAAAGACAGCCTATCTGCTTTTAATTAATAGGCTGAAGTTCCTGAAAGGACAATGAAATAACTGAGTAGATAAATAAAGTTAAAAAAAAATTAAAAAGGGTTAGTCTGTCAAAAGGGAAGAACTTATAGCAAGTGTACCAACTGATCACAAATACCTGTCTCTCTCAAGTGCTTCCAACACAATGAATGTCTTCTTGTAGATCAAAAATTAGCAATGTCATGATAAATTGTGATATACACACTATTCACTGAACTTGGCTGGCATTTACTTCATTCCAGCCCAGGATCTATCCTCTTCAGATTAAAGAGCTGTTATAACTCACTGTTTGTTTAGAAACAGATTAATGATATACCTCCTGTTTTCTCAGGGCCAGACTTTATTCTGCCTAGCTTGAGTTATTAAAAATTCCGGCCTTGATGCCCTAGCTGAAAGATCAAAGATATTAAATCAGCCAACTTTGACGCAAAACAGATGCCATATTTTAGCCAAAGTTTCATTTGATATAGGTTCTTTATCTACATGGTTCTACTGATAAAGACACAGCATATCAGAGAAACGAAGAATAAAACAGCTGTGACTTTTGCACAGACTGTACTTTATTTGACATATCTGGAAAACAGCACAGTAAACAGCTGAATTTAAAAACTAGTTTTAATTCCTAATCAGGCGCTTACCTCTTTCTCACCTTTTATAATAAGTGTAAAGAGATTACCTGAGATAACGGCGCGTAATTTCTTTGCCTGACACCGCCGCACTGCATCATCAATATCATTACCATCACATTTATTGTAATGCTTCCCAGTTTGTGTCTGATACCCTTCTCCATTCCTGAATACTTTCATGTAACCTTTTCCCAATGCTTGCTTGACGTTGGTGGCAGTGACCTAGCAGGTCTCCTTTGGCCTGGTCTGTTGTCAGACTACAGCTACACTGCATATGAAGCAGAGCTAGAGAATGGTGTAAACCTGGTCCCCAGCCAGCTGTGTTCACAATATGTAGCGTTCGATGCTGGTGTCCTCCAGGTCCCATGCAGTCCTTCTGGCCTGCAGCACTACTCTTTTTGTGCTTTTTTGGTTTTCAGTTCAAGGTATCTGAAATAATGGGATCACTGTTTTGCAAAGGATTGTTGGTATTGCCAGTATGAAACTGAGGTGATGATACAAAGGTGGCCAGGATAGTGCTGGAGAAGGTAAGGTGGAGAAAAGCAAACCTTACACAGTGTGGACTATACTGCCTAATGCACTGTTAGTGCAGTGCTGTAGATGTTGCTGACTTCTGTGCTGCTTTTGTCCTGGAGGTTTTGTAAATACATCCATTGTTCTGGCCCTAAAAGTAATAACTTAGCTCTTTATTGCCTCATAAATATTGATTTGATTCAGAAAAAGAGCCTCAACATATTACTGTTCCTTCTGTCCTGGCAGGTTTAGCCCCAAAATAGAGCTTTAAGCTGAAAGGAATGCACTGTTATTAGTCAGTACTGATTGCCAAACAAGAAACCCTTATTATTACTCTTTCATCTAAGTTTGCCCATGCTGCTCCAAAACAGGGTCTTCCGGTAGCACCCTGTGAGGAAACCTGTGTCTTGCATTCAAACCTCCTGAATGACCCCACTGCAAGCCACAGCTCCTGTCCAGCCAGGCCAGCCTGCTAGCATGGCTCTCTCCTGAATTCGCAAGCAGCTACGACCATAAAGGCATCTTTAAAATTTGCTTTCCTAAAACACGTGGAAATATCTGTCAAAATCCGCATTCTTCATTCTTCTCACATTTGTTCGTTGTTCTGTAAAATCAAAGTTTTCCCAGGTAGGTATTTTTCTTGCTCGTTGCCCGCCCTTGGTGCGCATGCGGTGGGACGACCACAGCTGCGCAGCCCCCCGTCGTTTTTGTTTCTCAAGCTCTTTCTGCGCTTTCCACTCACGCATGTGCACATTTTTAAAGAGTTGTGCTGCATTTACTCCCAGCAAATGGTCAAATATGGGGATCCTCGCAGCCACTTGAAGCCCCTCTGAGGTGGAGGTTGACCAGAAGTGAATGGCTACAGGGGCTGTAGTCTCCCCCACCACCATCACACCAGTGGTGCGATGCATCCCCCTGCTTCACACAGCGCAGTGGGGATGCAGCTAAGCCATACTCCCGTTTTGTGCACAACAGCATCTGCCGGAGGGAGTGTGTGTTATTGAAATTGGACTGGGTTAAGAGCATTATTTTTATGCTCCCGTGAAGAAGGGCTGAGGGTAAAGAAGAATGTGTGCAGACTGCAAAGCATGCTTCTTCCCCTGGAAGCAGAAATTTTTCCCTATAAGGGAACCATTACCAAAGCTCAGTGGAATATAGTTAAGTGACAAATCCTCATGTCTCTGTATGTTCAGAAAGAAAGCAAAAATACTCTTTAGAGAGGAAGGGTTCAGTGCCCACAGCAAAGCCACTAAAAGCAACAAAACCCTTCTGGTGATTTCAGAAAGTGCAGGTCCCTCCACTCTTCTGTACTGTCAGGTTAATTTGTGACAGCCCCCACTGCAGACATCTTGCTCATTGCTACAGACAATGCTTTCTGGTCTGAACAATCAGTGATGAGAATTGCAAATTCTACCTGCCAGGAGGCAGCTCCATCCTCTGACTGGGAGCATCTCTGCTCCAGGGCTATTCAGCTTCAGAGAGATCTGAGACAGATCACACAATGGCTGCCTCTCTGACTGAGTAGTATGTGTCAACACATAAATGTTTAAGAAAACTACGAGCAACACATTCCTCAACCTATTGCAGGGCTAACATCAGTGACAGTAAATTATATGAAAGCAGAGTAAAGACAATCTGACTTTAAGGGTCTCTTCTTCAAGGCCATTTAGTATTCAGTGCCAGTACTTTTACCGTCGCTTTCTTACACACTGAACTATTTGTGCGTACAAGACAGGATATCTTTGCTGTCGTTTTGCCTCCAAAAATATATGCTTTTATAATCACAGTAGATCTTCTTTTCTGACTGAAACGGGAAAAATAAACCAGAATCTGAAACATTGGTTTTGATTTACTTGAAATTATTTTAGTGTCAGGTCTAGATTAAGTCTATGTAGGTCAAGAAATATATCCTGGTGTCACACATATGAACTGCACATACTTCCGAAATTCTTTCACTCTACCAAAGCTGATACACTGGTAATTCTTTGAATTGTTCATATCTTCAAATCATATAATCAATACCATTTGTGAGATTCCAACAATATAAAGCATCTCTTATTTTGCCATGCAAGATGTATGTAGAAAATACATAGAAGTCTTATATGTGAAAATTTTTTTAAGACAGTCTGAAGTAGGCCAGCATCCAAGCTGAAGCAGAGGCAATGAAAGAGATTTGGCAGATAAATAGGGATGACAGGTGGAGGGAGGGCAAGGGAGAAGGAATTGGTCAGTTATAACTGAAATCTAATTGTCAAGTCTCCAGGACATCTCTGTTGAATACCCTTCAACTGTGGTTTGTCTTGCTCATCTATTAAGCCTCAGACACATAGATGCTTTCTCTGAGAAATAGGTCTGCCGGGAAGATTTGCATCAGGAATAAATATATCTCTCTCCTTCTTTATGCGTACTACATATGTATATGTACATACATATGAACACACGTGTGGAATTCAATACAATTTTACACCAGAAAGCCAGGAGTCACAAGAAACTCAATGACAATCCACTTATTTGCTTATTCCAGTTTTTCTCCATTTTTTTCCCACTTCCCACATAGTCCTAAGCTTGATGTCTAATTTCTGTAGGATTTGTGTGGATGTGGAAAATTTATTAAGGGTATATGAATGCATTAGTCCAAAGTGGTAGGAATGCCATTATAAACAAATACGCAAAATATAAACTTTGGGTAATTTTTTTCAAAATGAAGATGCTATTGTAGGCTGGTTGACTTGCCAGAGCACAAATGGAAGGGAATGTCCTTTTTCTCAGGGAAAATGCACATATATGCAGAAGAAGGCAAAAGAAAAAAAAGCTCAAAGTCTCACGTAAGAGTTCCTTACAGCACTTTGCATCAATCTTTCATGGGTTCATGCTCCTCCTTCTATGTCATTTCCCCAACTCTGCTCATAGAGTTTATAATAAAGCATAGCTGAGAGAAAGTATGATGAAAGAGGAAGAGTGATTTTAAGTAGTTCTGCGAAAGCCTGTTTACATTTCCTGCCAGGTAATTTTTTCAGAAGGAAAAAAAGCCCCACACCTTGCAGTAAACTATAAGATGTGGTCCTTTCACTGATGTATGAAGCAGGCCTCTGTGTTCAAGAAATGCTGCACACATTTTAACTTCTTCATTCCTGAATTTAGATATTTTCTGAGCATGATATCTGGGATATCTTATATCCATTGCACCATGCTGTGCTGTATCAAGCATTACCACCCTTAGAGAAAGGTGGCTGAAAAACATTGTTATGTCAGTACTTGCTGTATTTAGAATATTTCTGTCTTAATATAATATGCACAGTTAATGAAAAAGCAGTATCAAACTGAAGTGGGCTGTATGTTTGCTCCTGTTTTCATTTCAGCTAAAGCAGCACCACCCAGGAAAGGGCTGTAGGCTCACCTCAGTCCCTAGGGAATGAAACACTCATCTTCCCCATTTCCCAGGGGTTGCTTTAATCATTAGCTTGACAATAACTGGGGAAAGGAAGGGAAAACATTAACTTCCGTTATTCCCACAGAGGTTATTGACCCTTGTGAAAATGATGTTGAGAAGCCACAGAGGTCTCAGGCTTAGCTGATAGAACGTTGCTTGGGCTCTTGAATGTTGCTTGCCCTTCTTGGCATGGTGCATGCTCCGGGACCGTGGGATGTAGCCCCATTGTCTGTCTGGGAGGCTCTCCACTTAGGAGGAGGCTTTGGCCACTGCTGAAACACTCTCTTGTCAGTCATTTTAAGCTTGTAGTATTTTGCTCAGCAAAGACATGTTCCGTATGTTTGAAGCACTGTACAGTGGCCCTTATATTTGGTCTGATTTTTAACTCTGACCACAGTACTCTTAGAGCAGATTTACACAGAATCACAGAACAGTTTGGGTTGGAAACCACTCAAGTTTTGGTTAGAGATTCCTGTGACTTTTCCAAAATTTAGACCGTAATTAATATGTCAAGAATGCTAGCAGACACTTAATGGATTGAGACAGGGGCCTGGCCAAAGTCTTCTGCCTGCACTGGCTTTTAATTCCTTATAGGTTGGATCTAAAATTTGATGCTCTGGTGCAAAAAAAAAAGTCACCCTAATGGGTAAAAATCATCCGCTGGATATTTACATCAGAAAAGAGTTTATGAGCTGAAATTGGAACAGTGCTTTAAATGTGAAAAACAAATAAAATGCTTACAGTGAAGGATTTAGCATGCCTAATTTCAGTCTGGAGTAAGTTTTAATGTTCAAGTTGATTGTAAACATGAAGATACATGTGTCTACATCTGTGTACAGATTTATGATGAATGAGGACTAATTTACCCAGATAGATGGTACCTCTATAGAATTTGTTGGATTTTTCTCAGAAAAAGGGAAGTTTCTGGCTTTATTCTAGATTAACCATACATAAGAGAAATGACCAGGTATGGTATAAATCTGCAGGAAAGATCTGTGGAATTCAGACATCCAATTAATGTAATCTGTCATCAGGACTTACTTTTACTCTATGCAAAGAGAATAGAGAGAACATTTCTCTGGCAATGAACCCTATCGTTTTATAGAGGCACTCGTATGTGCCAGTTATAATTTTTGTTTTTATCCCCCTGCCCTGCAAAGTGATCTTCCCAAGAAAACCTCCCTGAACATATGTTGCTTGTTCTTACTTATTTGTCACTGACTGTTGCTCACAAAGGCCACCAGTTTCTCAAGAGCCAGGCTTGTTTACCAAATCCAGCAAATGTCTGGGCACAGACATAGTGTTTGCTAATGACCAGGCAGTTGTTCTGTAACAGAGAATTCCAACAATATCACGTGAGAATGGAATCGTTAATTATTTCAGCCACTCATAATTAGTTTAATGATATGAGCTTACTTGGTTGATTAGGCTGTGGTAAATGGGACTAACATGTTCTGTCTTCTTCATTGACTTTTAAAGTATTCCATGTAATGTTAACATTTGACAAATGATCACTCAGAGCCTTCACAATGTGTGGAGAGATATTTGCATCCCTTGGCTTCCCTCCTCTGCACGCGTATTTTAGATAATACATCCCATAGCAGCACCACAGCTTGGAAAGGTTCTGTCTCAAGTCTTCTGCTTTTTATTTTTATTATGTAGGAAGTAAAACCTGGTGTTACACTGAAAAAAAGTGATACACAAGTCTTCCCTATTCTGTAGTTCTTCTGTTTATGAGATATTTAAGGCTTTTGTATTGTTAGCTGCATTACATTTATATTTATGCATTCAGTAACATGCTACAAAATAAATCAGTGGTCCCTTTAACTTTCTTTTTCAATTTCTGAGGAAATGTTAAAGAACATTCCTTCGACTCAGATGGGAGAGGGAAGGGTAGGGAAGAAAACGGAGTACATCAGGATTATGCACAGCTGCTATCATCCTCACACTAGTCAGTTCTCCTAGTCAACGAAACAGCCGTGGGGCAGATCTGTGCATCTGGCCCTGTGTCCACATAGGAGCACTGATGGCCAGTACACAAACCAGCACAGAGATTCTGCTAGCTGATCTTAACTTCCCCTGATTCTCCCTGCTTAATTTCTTGTTCTCTCTTTGGGGGAAAAAAAATACACTCTGTTTGTACTCTAGATCCACTTTTGTTTGATTAAATTAAATTAAATCAAATGTTTGATTTTGTTTGACATATAGCTGACAAATGGCTGAGATCTTCTGAGAGGTTTAGGACCTGGTTTTTTTCCCACTTGGCTGATTGTGAAGCTCTAGAATTCTTCTAGCCTACTTGCAAAAAGCTTTGTATTCAGTTCTTGTGTTTAGTGTTAGAAGTCAGAATTATTTAGACTACAACACTGGCTTGGTTCCAGATGCTTCCTATAGTCGGGAAGCTTCCTGTGCAAAAGCAATCTTTCCTATACAATTTATACACAAGCATGCTGTGTGTGCTATATCCGTAATATATCCGAGTATTGCAAAACAGCAGGTTCACTCGTAAGGACACAAGTCCTTCTCCAGGAAGCCAGCCTTCAGACTTTTCTCCAGTCCCTGGCTTTGCGTGCTTCATGGCAGACTTTTAGGAGAGTTTCATTAATCTGTGATGCTAAATACACCAGTGGAAGCAGCCTTCTTTATGGCAGTGGTTGCAACACTTTCAGTTCTTCTTAGAAAGCAGAAACAGGAAGACAAGGGGATTTGCTTTGATTTCAAAACTTCTGTTTTCTCATTTACTGTATTTTCATGTTAAGTTTTTTTCGGTCTCCTAAGCTATGCTGACTCTTTGCCAAGTTCCGCTATTTACACCTGCATGTCTTGGACCTTCTAACTCACAGGGATGTGAGGCAGGCAGTTGGAAAGACCGTATTCACAAAACTGTGTGTACCACTGGACATAATGCACCTGAGCATTGTGAGCTCAAAAGCCTTGCCTTACTATCTGGCTAAATCTGTGGGGTCCTTAAGTTTAAAATGGAAAATCTTTTGTTCCCAAGGATACTCAAGTTTCCTTTCTACAGCAGTCTCAAAAACATCTCAGACTCATGGATTCTAAACAGTTGAATCCCTGTATTCCACTAATGTGTCATTGGATTGCACAATCAAAGAGTTTATCTGCTGTTACTGGAAAGTAACTTCAGAGCACATGTACTGCATATCCACAAGGTTAGGCTCTACATAAAACACAGTGGCAGAAAGGGCTTTTATTTAAAATAAAAGGACAGGACGAGCTACGAAAGAGCATGTTCCTTTGATACATCTGTTCAGTGGCTAGAACCAGTATGGGACATGTGAAGGATGACGTTTTAATGCCCTCTGCCCTAATCCACTAAATGACATACTGCCACCTCTGAAGAGGATGCCCTCAAACCCAGGATGAAGACTGATGTCCTGCTAACTGCTGAAGGACATTTTAAAAGATTAACTGGATCAAAGGAGGAATAGCCCTTTAGCCTGATGGCTGGTGTACTCAGGAAAAACAAACTTGGGCCTTGGGCCCTAGAGCGTGGATTGTTTCTGTATTTTTATGGAAGAGCAGAGCAGAGAGCAGAGTCTTGGACTCCCCAGCCAGACCCCTGACTGCATGCCCACTGCACGGTTCTGCTCAGCCTGTCTTTGCTCAGTCACACCATGTGAAGATCTACAAGTGTTATTTAGCATTTCTTCCTGTTTCTTCCCCTCCAACACACACAATATATGCATACAACATCTGTATGTGTATGTACACATACACTTACTGTGCACACGTGCTCAAGTGCAAGCACTGTCAGCTAGGGCACTTATTCTCTTGACAAAGAGGAAATGTCTTGTTCAGATTAACTCAGTAAAAGCAGGAACCATGACTGCAGACTTATTAATAAATAAAGTAAAATGGCAAAAGGGAAATTTTACTTTGGTCACCCAAATGACAGGGAAACAATTCAGGTTGTAGCGGTTTCTAACAATCTAGTAGGTACACTTTTGAAATGGAGACAGATGCACTGAAGATTGATATGTATCCTCTAAGTGCTTAATATATAAAATTTAAATTTACATTCATCTACAATGTTTAATATTGAATTGAATAGCTGCATAAACCTCAGAATTTTTTGTTATTTATACTGGAGGAATCTACAGAACTTCCTTGGGTCAGATAGCTAGTTGCTTGTAAGTAATTTTTCTGCTACTAAGTCAAATTATTTGTATTAGGACAGTTTTCAGTATATGTACTGACTTCCAAAACATGCACACTCATTGGAGGGAAAAACAGTATGCTTGGCATGAAGCTTCGTGTGTGGAGCTGCCAGGATGGTCACTGGCATACAGAAGGTTTTTGGGACCGAGGAACTAAAAATAAATTCAGTCTACATACCAGTAGGTTCTGTGCTTGGTGTTTGGGGTCAACAGTCAAGGCAGAAGGCTCTTTCTCTAAAAGGTGTGCTCAAATGACTTTTCAGTTGTGAAAAACATCCAACAAACACTAAACTGCATGGGCACTTCCATTCTATTTTCTGTTTAGCAGACTCCCTCAGGTGTTGGAGTTATTTCAGAAATGTTTGTACCATTTTCTTCTTATGCCATAATATCTATGGCCCTTATTAAAGCCCCTATAACAGGCTTGGTTAGGTAAGACCACTAACTACTTTAATTAGAGAAGACAGAATGTGTCACAAACAAAATAGGGCAAAATGGGCTGAGACACCTGCCCAAGGCCTGCTTTTGGCCTAGTGATGTTTTTCTGGATGGCAGCAAACTGCTCCGTCCCCTCCGGATGCTGAGGAAATCCCTTTCCTCCTGCCACTGATGAAATTTGGCATTGTGCCTCTTGGCTGCAGTCTGTGCTCTGCTGCACACACTGAGCTCTCCCCATCACACCCCATCTTACAGGCTGCCAGCACTGCTCCGAGGTGCTGGCTGGCAGCCGTCCCCCCGTCCCCCAGCACAGCACCCGGCACCGTGGGCAGGGCTGGCAGCCCTCTGTCTCTGCTGCTGTCCTGGCAAAGTAGTCTAACAAATGGAGCCGAGGAAGGAAAGGGCAGACCACAAGGCAAGGCAGCGCCAGCATGGTTGGAGCCAAACTTCAGGTCTTTGGCCAATGAAAGCATTCGTAGTAGCGTACTGGGGAAGGTTAAGGGAGCAGATGGGCCTGGAATGTGGCTGGAAGTCAAGCAGGAGCTGAGACCAAGACAAGGACAGAACAGGAGACAGGGAACAGGTTTGGGAGGCAGTGGCAGGACAGACCAGACACCTGTTTCTTGTCCTAACCTTCATCCCCCAGGTACTGCAGACTTTTTGCTTTCATGATCTTCTCTGATCACACTTTCTTCTTGCTCATGTGTCGATCAGACAAGCTGATTGTGTCCTGCCAGCTCAGCAGCAACCTCCTCAGATCATCCCCCTCCCCAGCATCCTAACCATTGGGCCAAAACACCCATACTCTGGACATGATTTCCTGGTAAATCAAGTGTCCTGAAGCAACTGATGGGCTAGACTTGTATAGCAGATGAACTAATATTACACCTGTGTGGCCTGCTTCATATCCTGGGTGGTGCCTGGGAAAGGGTTGCACTGCCCAGATGTGCTCTGTGATTCAGTTTTTGGGCTAAACTTGACTGGGATTGGTGGATGTTCCAATGGGTTTCAGTAGGCATTTGTTGGTTAAGGGTTGGAGAAGGTTTGGTAAGTTTGAAAACACAGAAGAGAAGCAATATGAATCTTTGTGTCTAGCATCTCTCCCAAGCTACAGGAACCACCAAAATGGCCAAAGGGGAATTGCCCAGACCCTTAGGGCCATAAGCACAGGACTGACTGTGATCATTCTGTCTTTGTGGTGAGTATCATAAAAAAGTGAGATTAACCAAATTAGATCAATCCAAAGTTCCTTCTAGCCAAATGCCCTGTCTCCAACAGTGACCCACAGCGAATGTGTTAGGAAGAGAATAAGAACAAAATCAGACTTGTGGTAATAATTCCTCAAAATGTTCCTCCAGCTTCCGGCATGCTGTGTGGCAGCTGGGTGAGTGCACTAAGGAGGACGGAGAAATCTAGAGCTGCTTTGTGCTGCCTTCCATCCACATGAGACATGGTTTAATCCCACATTGCAAAAATATCACAAAAGGGATGGGAAAGTGGGAGCTATTTTGATTGTGACCTGTGGCATCCCTGACACTAGGGATGGATGGTGACAGTGACAAATAAAGACCAGAAAATGTCCCAAGACTTTCCAAAGAAAAAAAATGAAGAGCAGAAATCGGGAGGTATTGTCCCTCATATGGTCTTTTCATTTCAGTGTCTTTTCCTGATGCTATCAAAAATATGAGTTAACTTCATGTATTTCCTCAAAGCAAGGTTCAGATGTCATAGGTGTTCACAGGTGCTCATTTCCAGCATGTGTAAACAGTCATTATCCATTAATGAGATGGTATTAGTAGGTGTTTTGCAAACTAGCATGTCTCAGTTACTGCAATTCCTCCTTGCACTTAGAATACAAAATAACTATGGTAACTGTGGCCTCTGCTGTCAAACACTGACTTTTGGAGTAGTGCCTGTTGTACACTGGCTCCTGCAGTGAATATGTCTATCTGTGCTCCCTCTAATAAATAAGCAGGGAAACAACATATTAAAAACATTCCAGTCAAGACTGCAAGGAGACTGCAAAGTTCATGACCATTAATTCTTCCTCCTGAAACATTTCTTGCATTAAAAATTGAATGAAGTGATGAGCCAAAGAGGAGGGCTTGTGAAAAGTTTATCAGGAATAAATATTTAGAAAACTTTGCTGTTACAGCATCATTCCTGACAAATTTATCTTAAAAACTCTTGCTTTATACTATCTTCCAGCCCAGAACTTGCACAAAAATGAACATTCAAAGTGGTTTCATCTGAAGCATGTTCAGTCTTTCCATATGTGTTTCTAATGTTTCCCTAGACACCACTTTGAACTATTTAGGAAGTCTCAAGGGCGGTGTTTGTTTAAGATTGGTGAACAGAATGGCATTGCAGCCTGGGAACTACACAAGCAAAAGAGAAATACTGTCCTCACGAAATACAGTGTGGATGCCTTGAATTACTTTGTATTATAGCTGATGCTAAAATTAGTGGGGGAGTGTTATTGTTGTGGGAGCACAGGGGGTGTGTTGCAGCCCGAGTAGAGCTCCATCAGCAACACCCAGGACTGGCCAGGATGGGAGTTCCCACTATCCTTTCTGCCTGGAAATGCTGTGTTTCTCTTACATCTCATAATTTTAAAAAAGTATTACTTTCACCCTGTGTCAAAAACATAAAGCACCCCAATTTTCTTTGAGCACATTGAAAACTCGTCATTATTATCACACGCTTAATGTTTTAGCCCTTGCAAAACCCATTGTGAGTACACACATCTCGCACGAGCAAGGGCTGCAAGGTTCATGGCCCTTGCATGAGCAGGGACCCTTCACATGGATGAAAAGAGACTTTGCATTTTAATTGTACCTCCCAAGAAATGGCTTCTTATTAGCTATTCATAGTATTGTCCAAATTAGAAAAAGTTAAACA